>NW_003314418.1:73222-101062 GCF_000143415.4 Selaginella moellendorffii | reverse complement strand
AAGAGGCCGTACGTCTTGCTTAAGGAATTTCTCTCAGTACCTTTTTTTTACGACATAGAGGCTTGCATTTCTTTCAAGGTGATTTAGTAAAAGGCCTGAGGGCACATGCCATTCTATTTCTCAGACCGGTATTAAGATATACTAGTGCAAAGGGAAAAAGGTATTTGGTGATCAAGTAAATGGCATGAGGGCACACGCCATTATAAGCCTAAGCGCTAGTGGACACCTCCTTTTTGGTACTCTCAGCGGTACTATCATCCTTCTCCGGGTCAATTGTTTTGCTTTGGATTGTTGTCTCTGACGTTACTGGGGCGTTCTCGATAGTTGTTAATGTTGCCGTTTGTTCAGAAAAATGATCACCTGGAGTATAGTACGGGGAGTTTGGAAGACTTATATATTCTACATCTTCACCTATCTCCTTCTCTGTCTCCTTTTCTGCCTCACTTACAGATTTTGTGCTTGCCATGAGAACGCTCTTCACCCTAAAATATGGAGTTCGTTGTGTTATAAAAGGAAACCAACACACACGCTGCAAGGGAATGATGGTACATAAAGCACGTAAGCCCACAATATGGGTTTATGTGCCATTAATATGGGCCACACGCCATATTATTAGATTTATGCACGTGTGATTGGTAAATGCATATGTCACATCATCTCAGGCCACATGCCATCACGCCTCCTCTGATTCAGATTCGGATTGTTCACCTTGAAATAAAATACATTAGAAACTTAGTAAAGGAATATTAATGAATCTCACCTTGAACCCGGGTTATGAATGCTCTTGCTGCATCTCTTGCATGGTCTGGCAAGGTGATGGTGGCACTCTGCTTCCGCATCCAACCATGCACAACATTATCCACCGATATGCTCATGCTGGGATCCCTTGGATTCAGCACCCATCTCTTTTCTAGGCAATCCTTTGTATATCCGGAACTTGGCTTGAACCACTCCACAGTTACATTGAAGGAGTTAGTTTCCGCGTCCTCCTCTGCATCAATGATGCAGCGCCCCACCCATATCATTTGTTTTTTATTACTGGGTCTGACAAGCATGACCATTCCTTTGCAGACCTGTACTGGATTGAATGCTGAATCCGGCTTCTTGTTCCTCGGCCCACAATAGTGATCCTCAACATCGTTATCTGTCACTGCATTTCCAGAGGACATTGTTCCACTACTATCTGGTGCTCTGGGTTCTGGCCAAAAGGACTCTTCCAATTCTTCATATACAACCGGCCCATTTTGGATAGCAGATATAATCTTCTCCCAGTATTCGAGCAAAGGCTTGCACCTCTGAAAATAGGATTCTCCACCAAACACCAACCCCCTCTTCCAGAAGGCAATATGCTGTCTAATCCCGGCCACTATAGTTTCCTGGTCTTTGAGTCCATCCGGGTGCATCAGTCGTGGGGAACCCTGAGGAATCATAGGTTCCCCAGTTATGGGATCTCTCTTGAAGAGTTCAATGCCGTCCACTGGCAGCCACACTGTGCCCCATTCTCTCATCTTGTACCTCATCACTGGAGCATCGTCACGCATGCTGAAATGAAACTGAAGAGGCTTGGAGTGGCCAATCAGCGTTTCGGATCCGTCCCTGATATAGCCTCTTACAAACCCCTTAAAGTCTGGAACCTCTGTCAGAAGTGCAGCTTCAACAGTGCCTTTGATGCAATTTTGGAATTCATCGTAGAGTTGTGGGAGGGTGAGGACATTGGACTGCCTGTTGAACCCTTTGTTCCTCGAACTCAGTTTTGATTCTGTAGAATGTGGTTCGAGGGACTTCATAAATGATTCTCCATGCCTTCATGCAAACCAAACCCCTCTGGAAGACCATGCCCCCCACCTGATGTTCTGAAGCATCAACAGATGACCGTAATGCCTCATACACAAAATTGCGAGCTGCCTTCCAGGATAATGTCTTGTATCTTGCTCTCTCCTCTTCAATAGCATCCCAATCAGCATGTTGACAGCACCTCCTCTTGCAACAAGCAACTGTCGAGACCATTCGAACCTCCATCGCCATTTTTTGCCTTTTCGGTTCGTTGCTCAGATCCCTTTGGCTGCGCTTTAGGAAGGTGTACTTTCTTTTCCCATGAAGAGATGTTCTGTCATCAGTTGTAGTGGTGTTTGATTGTGAATCCTTCACATTCTCAAACACTAAGTGCCTCAATTTCCACCGCACAATGCTTCCAATAGTCAGACTGTTTTCTTCTGTGTCAACAACCTCTAAAATTGCAACTCCAATATCATCCCAGCCCAATTCTTGGTTAGCAACCGCATCTCTTGGATCGACAACTGTGGCTAAGCCCTCAGCTACCACCTCCCCCTCGGGGTTGTTTAGAAACACCTTTGCCTGAATCCATGTAGCACGGTTCTTAAGATCCACGGAGGGAACATGCGTCGCACTTGCGCTGTCCCCAACATCTGCTTTCTTCTGAAGATTTTTCAAGGCAACAACAACATTTACCCCGACGACCATCTCTCCTCGTTCAATAGCGACCACATTCCCATTGAAGACAGTCTCTACTGATACAGCAGCATTGCCTTCCCCAAGCCTTTGACAGTGTATAACAAAGTTCCGATCCATAGACACAAGGGTCCCTTTTGCAACTCTCTTCCCACCATTCAAAATGTAAACTTTTTCCCCAACCCTGAAGGCCATTCTAAAAGTGCAGAAAAGAAGTTAAGACCATACAAAAAATGATTGGAGAATGGCCTAAATCATAACATACCAAACAACCTCAATAGCATGAGGCCACATGCCATTATTCAAACATGCTATTGACACCCACGTGAAATTTTGCATTCACAAAATTGGCATGAGCCCTCATGCCATTAGTGGTACCACTAATGGCATGAGGCCTCACGCTATCTTTGGCCCCTGCTAGCCTGTTTCAAAATGTAAACCTGCCTTGCTGCAACTGTATATATTTTTGTGTGCGTGACTAGTCACCCATACAAAAATATATACAGTTGCAGCAAGGCAAAAGGAATATGGCAATAGGCTAGCAGGGGCCAAAGATGCAATGAGGCCTCATGCCATCTTGATATACACACAGCTGCAGGCAAGTAAAAACATACATGACAATACGCTAGCCATGAAATTGCAAGGGCCCAAGATGGCATGTGGCCTCATGCCATTTCTAAATGTGGTCCTAAGCCATTCCATGGTGAACATACCAAGAAGCACAAGTGCCGAATATCAAGAGGAAGCGGTAGCCACACCAAAGACAGTGCCGCTCGCAACACCGCAACTGCTCGTAGCGCCGCTCACAACACCGCAACTGCTCGTAGCGCCGCTCGCACAAACTGCCACTCACATAAACTGCCGCCCGCAATGGCGCTCGCAATGCCGCAACCGCTCGTAGACGAATAAACCACAGCCCACAACGCCGCTTACACAAGCAGCGCTCACTGCGCTCAGCGGAACCAAGAACACGGCGCACAAAAATGATAGACCTAGGAATGAGTTCGAGAATTCAAAAATAACACACGCTTGAATGTCACATCAAATCCTCTGACAAACCAGATCTTATGACTCCTTTGACAAATTTCAAACTGAGTAGCTTCTAGACTTTGCTGTCGGAGGTTGAACTTTGTCACATCATGTCCTTGCCTCGATCCAGCTGTGCCATGTCAGTGATTCGAACTTTGCCATACCATGTCAGCGATCCGCGCCAAGATTATTCGCCGTGTAAAGGAATAATTATGCTCTGTGTGTACGTCCATTTATGGCAATATAAGGCCACACGCCATTCAAAGAATAATGCTAGTCGAGCATTTTTTGGTGCATTTTTGGGTTCAAAATTGCATGAGCCCACATGCTATAAAGTTTACCTGTACCAAAAATAGAAACAGCTTTATTTACTTCTGAATTTAAGTGGTTGAGGCATTTTTAAACTTACAAACACATGCCCTACTTACATTCCTTTGGTTGCTTAAAATTCAAAAATATTATAAACCTTTCTTTTTGCATTTTCAATGTTTTCAATTATGGTTTTTGATTTTCGTAGGACCAGCCTAATAATCTATTTGCATCCCATCATGTTTATAGCTAGCTTTCATTTGTCCCCTTCGCTAGCCTGAGATACATCTGCTCGGCATCTGCGTCTTACAGCATTTGCCCAGAAGGGGCATCTTTCTTCACGCAGCATTTGCCACATGTTTAGGGTTTAGGGTTTAGGGTTTAGGGTTTAGCAATTCAGTAGCTTGATAAACATGCAAATACAGAACTTGATGCAAAATCCTTTGATATGTCACAATGCCCCTAGGACCATAAACATATTTCAATAGAGAGGGTCCTTTCATTTCATAACTCCTTACGTACATCTTGGTGAAACCAGAGTTAGTGAAGTTAGTTTCTTGTGATCCCACATCTGATTGTGATGTCCCTTTGCAGTGTCGATGGAAAGGTCAATGCACACCAAACTGTAAAATCTTGGAGCAAAATAACAGTCGGATCTATGGCAAATGCCCCTGAAACATTGTAAGGCTCGTGTGGTCTCATGTGGTGTCCGATCGAGATGCTTCTTTGCAGGGTCATCAAGAAAGACATTGTATACCATTCTGTAAAATCTAGTTGCGATCTAACGGTTGGATCTCCAAAAAACTCAAAAAAATCTCGTGCGTGTCAGAATATCCTAGGAATATACTCCTATGTGCCCCTGAAAATGGCATGCGGCCCCACGCCATTCAAGAGATAACGCCAGATGACGCCGAGAATTTTTTGGTGCATTTTTTGGGTTCAAAATTGCATGAGCCCACACGCTATAAAGTTTATCTTTGCCAAATAGAGAAAAGTTTATCTGTGTCATGTGAGGTAGTTACAGTCCTTTGTGCTCGGCATCTGCCTCTTGCAGCATTTGCACTGAAAGGGAATTTTTCTCCATTCAGCATTTGGCCCTGAAAATGGCATGCGCCCACACGCCATTCAAGGAATAACGCCACAAGACGCCTGGATTTTTGGGTTTAAAATGTTTAGGGTTTTTTGGGTTTTTTCAAAATATTTTGGGTTCAACGTTTTTTGGGTTTCTTTGGTTCAAAATTGCATGAGCCCACACGCTATAATATTGATTTGAGAGAAAAATAGAAACAGATAGAATTTCTTTATTTAGCTGAACATCTGCCATTTTTGGAAATACAAGATGCTTTGGAATATCCAATCATGCATGGTATAAATATAGCAAGGGTATTAAATGATATCCCAATCATGATCTTTCTTTTGGATTTCGCGTGCATGCAGTCCGAGGAATGATGACGTTGTGGATTTCTTTTGGATTTTGCGTGCTTGCATGCGCGCGGCAATCCAGAAATTAATGGTGGCGCCCAAGTCCGAGGAATGATGACGTGGCGGGATTACCAACCGTTGTGACATTTCGCGCGTGTGAGGTTAGGTTTTGCATTTTGCTTCGTACTCGCGCTCGCGCTCGCATCACACTCGCGCTCCCACTCGCGATCACGCTCACTTCTCTACAGGTTTCTCGTGTGCATCGGCGTCCACTCGCGCTTGCATCACACTCGCGCTCGCATCGCGCTCGTGTGCATCGGCGTCCACTTCAAGACACACCCAGTTTGTAACTTCGCCGCCAACTCCGCCACCCACTCCGCCACCCACACGCAGCCCACTTGGCGTCCCGGGAGATTTCAGTGCCACTCTCCAACTGTAAGTGGTAGAGTAGCCTTGCTGCTACGATCCGCTGCACACACAGTGCACATTCGCCAGCGAGTCCGGCCTCGATTGTCACGGTCTCCATTCGGCTTCAAATGGTAAGTCTTTTAGGCCAAGTAGAAAATGGCATGAGGCCACATGCCATTCAGTAGCAACATTGGCATGCACCGATTGGGCTCTCGAGTGCAGTCCGGTTACAGATGGCGTGTAGCCTCACGCCATCTTAGGATGCAGCCTCAAGACATCTGATGCAGTGGTGAATGGCGTGTGGCCTCACGTTATTTCCAGCTGCTAGCTTTTCATCTGTCAGCTCTAATTGTTGTGCATTTCTGAACAGGCGAGGAATTGCGTTCTTCTTCCAGCCACTGTCAATGTGGATGCAGAGAAGGGGGAGGAGCTCACCAGTTGGAATTTCGGGATGGAAGGCGAGGATCTGATGCTGTACAACACAGATGGTGGGAGAAAAGAATGCATGGGGATCCTCATCCAAGTGACAGACACTCCATGCAATTCCATGCAAGAATATGGACTGGCACTTGTGGTAGAGACAGCATCCGCCTTCAAGATCCACCTTGCACATCCTAGCGGCTTCCCGGAGAGGGGCAGCGGCTATGAGGAATTCCTAGAGGGAGCTAGGGAGAGGTTGTCCAGGAGGCCCACAATTTCAAAGACGCTGCGGGTCTATGAAGATCACATGGAATCCACAGACCTCACCTACGGCGATGTTCAAAAACTATATTCCAACATTGAGCCGTTGAGAGTGCCTCCAGTTCGCGAAGCGAAGGGGAAGGGGGTCGATCTGGAAACTACCCCGAAGCAGAAAAGGGTGGTCAAGCTCAAGCCGACGTCCGACTCTGCTGCTCCAAAAAAGAAGCTACTCGGTGATGCCATTGCCTCGAGTTCGAACACTACACCCACCAAAAAGAAGAGCCGCAAAGAGCAGAAAGAGCAAGAAGAGGCAGCAAAAATCGTCGCAGATAATAGTACTTGTTACTATTCCAACAAAGTATATACAATCGACGTGAGCCGTATCGACATCCAAAGCAAATACAACCACAGGCTAGTATCTGATGAGTGGGTGGAGAAACTGAAGCAGAAGATGCTGGCAAGTCCAGTAACACCCGACATCGCAGACGTGATCCCCTACTACCAAACAATGAAGGGCGAGACGAGGTTTCCAAACTTGATCAATAGGAAGGTGTTGGACGATCAGAACATCCGGTTCTATGCCGTCTCCGGGCAGCATTCTAGCTTGGCGATGCAAGAGATAGTTCTGGATATTATGGTGGGCGAGGAGGTGAAGAAAGTCTTCAAGACAAGAGTTGTCCGCTGATAAAAGGCAACTCGCCCCTCCGATCTATCATATCCATCTCCCACGCGCAGAATGTCAAGCAAGAAACGTGCTACAAATCGGGTCTGCACGAGACATTGGCACGAACACGAAAGCTCTGGGTTCAACTGAAGAAGCCACAAAAACCAGGACAAGGACGTGCACTAGCAACTAGCGCCTGGTAGGTAAGCCTCGTTGCATGTGGCATAGCATGTGGCCTCACGCCATTTCCATTGCAGGAATTCTCGAGTCTTCTCTCGAAAACACTGGGGGTCAATGACACACTCAGCATCCATAACATTCTACTCGCGACAAAAGTTGTTTTTGACAAATGGGTAGATGTGCTGAGGAGGTACCATGACGGGGAGTTGCTAAACTCAATGGGTGTGGAGGACAGCCGGAAGCCCAATGATTTGAAGCTCAACGCCTTGCGTTTCTCGCGGTCTCTAGACGACGACGACCTTCTGACAGTGGCTAATGCTCTTCTACGTGGTGAGGTAGTCTTCAACAAGACCAAAATGACTCCCGGCCATATTGTGACATACGACTACTTGTGCACGACTCTGAGAGCTCATGCGCTATTGAAGGATTGGATCTTCGAGCAAGTGGCCGTGGAGAGGGTGAGCATCGACACCACGCAAGAGATGATGGAAGAGCTGGACTTGTCAAATGAAGAGATCGACGAGTACGTGAAGGGGGCCCCCAAGTTCATTGATCTGCTGCGGGATGCCACGAAAAGTAAAGCTGAGAAGTTGGATCAGTATCCAAATTTCATTAAGAGGGATGTCGACCGTCGGCTTCAGAAACAGCTCGACCCCGCAGCAGAGGCCTATCGAGAACCTTACCGGGTATACGTGAATTCGGATGAGGATCAAAGGTGGAGGAGCATCGTTTCCCGCGGAGATGAGCAGGTCAAGAACATCTTTTGTGTGATGGACTTCACAAACGAAGAGATTACTCATGCAGACGAAGTCAACTCCATCATTGACTTAATGGTGGGACTTGCGGAGGTGGAATCTTCAGTCCACTATATGATCTACGACTCCGAATTCTATCACAAGTTCTGGAAGGCCTTGAACGAGGTGAAGGCTCGGTTGAAAGGCAAGGAGATGCGGGAGATACATGGGATAATGGCTAAGAAGAAGATACCGACGAATGTCCGCATCTTCACACTCACCCTTGTTATTGGTCCTGCAGCAGAGTGGGACTGGAGTGACTTCCCAGCTTCGTTCGACAAGGCCGATCGAATTGATCTGAGGGAGGTCAATTTACTCGTGCCTGAGGAACTGAAGACGGCTATGGAGCTTTCGAATCCAAAGAAAGCTCCAGGTGCAGCATGGGAAATGCTCAGCTGGGTCTTCAACGCAATAGCGGGTGACACCAAGGGCAAATGCATTGTTGAGTACAACTGCGGCGGACTATTCTTTCGAGCCGCACTACTCAAGGGTGTCCCGTGTGTTGCGGTGACAAACTCCATTGAAGAGGTGACTTCAATGGAGCATATAATTACAGTTGCCAAAGAAAAACAGTATCTTTTCTGCGAACCTGGTGAGTATGCACTTTAAGTTTAAATGTTATCTCACAAGCTCTGTATGCAGGAGCGTGGCCACCCCCAGATGCTAAAACGGCGTTAACAGCTACTGATGTTAGGCCGAGCTCACAACCTGCACAAGGTAAGGTCACGTGAGGCCTCACGCCATTTTGATTATAGATCGTTGTGAATATTCAGACATGAGGACTGAAAAGCGCACTGGTGGCGCGTCGAAGAAGGACAAACAGACAAGCAATAGGAAAAAAGGAGGTACAAATTATATTTGCAATGGCGTGTGGTCTCGTGCCATTCCTTGCAAGAGACACTTCTTCAAAGGCAAAACAGGCAATCACCAATCAAGCTCAAACTGACAGTGGTCATAAAAAGCGAAAGCACGTTGGACAGTCGTCGGGATCAGAGGCATTTGATTCGAAAAGGAAGAAGGGCAACGAAAAGATGATAGGTAATGCCTCGCGGTTATGGCGTGTGTGCTCATGCCATTCATTGCAGATCAAGGGCTGAGTGAAAGGAGCCAATCACCACCTCCTGACTCAGATTCCTATGGCGGACTCCCCTTCCCCAATCTCAATGGAGAGGTACAATGGATGAGGGATGCTTTTCAAGTCAGGGCCACGTTTTTCTCATCTCGTCGTCTTCGAAGGGTGCAAGAACGTGCAGAAACCATGTTAAGACAGTCGGGTGAGGATACGGTCCTAGGTCAAGCACTGAAGCAGGCTATGGATGTCTTGTATTTTGAGATGGAGACTCGGCTAGATGATTTTCCCAAGATGGTCCTGGAAAAACAAGCCATCCAGCCTGAGCAGCCTATGGAAGAAATGCAGGAGGGGGATGAGGAGCCAGAGAAAGATAATGAGCAGGAAGAGCAGAAGGACGAAGAGGAGGACAAAGAAGAGGAGGACGAAGAAGAGGAGGACGAAGAAGAGGAGGATGAAGAAGAGGAGGACGAAGAGGACTTGGATGGTCCTCACAATGGTGACGATCACAATAACAACGATGACGATGATGATGACGATGGCCAGCCTGAGGTGGCCAAAGAGCAGCGGAGGAAGGTCATACAAGACAAACCATCAGGTAAATAATAGTACATCCATTCCTAACCTTTTACCATTTCTAACATTGTTCATGTAGGTCGCAGAAGAAATGGTAAGTAGAGATTATTCAGTTGAATTAAGATACAAACTCTAGCCTTTAGTGTCGAGGAAGGATAGTGCCAAGCAAGGGTCGAAACGTATGTCCAATCCTTCAGAATCAGCAATGCGCCCAATAGCAGTTTATGGTAAATACAGTATAGTCGATTCAATGTGCTAATGAGTTTGTTTTTAGTAGCCAGTAGGGAGGATACCATCTCAATCGAAGGGAGATATTTGGACATGCATATGGATCCGCCAGTGGACTCTACTTGCCTGCAAGAGTCATCAAAGCTGGTGGAGGCTACTATCCATATCAACGCCAAGCAAGCTGACCACGCTCCACTTGATGCTGCCTATACCACTGAGTCAATCTTGTCCACGTATCCAACTGACGGTGACCAAGTGCCATTGGACCCGCATGAGGCCGCCCCAGCCGCCGAGCCGGTCGTATCCTCATTTCCAATGGACTCAACATGTGCCCAATCGTCTGACTACGTGCCGTTGGAACCTCCCTACACCGCCCTTGCTGCCTGTTCGGTCATGTCCACTTTGCCAACGGAGGCACCAGCTGAAATGGCGTGTGATCACACGCCATCAGAACCACCCCATGCCACTGTTGAGCCAGTTGTACCAGAGTCTACAGCTGAAATGGCATGTGCCCACACGCCATCGGATGCGATTGACCCCACATTGCAAAGGAGATATTTCCGCCCTTCACGTTTCCTCAACCAAAACCCTCTGAGCAACCATCGGGAGCACCATTTGCTAATATTGTAGATGGTAAAATTGACTTGTACCATTTTTTATGCTGACGCATTTCATTTCAGAGTCACGGCGAAAGTACTGTATCGTTTTTGATCTGAACGGTGTCCTTTTCTCCCATGAGCGTGGCTCGTCCTCGAATGTCACTGCACCCTCCAAAGCCTACAGTCGCAAGTTGGTCAAAAGAGACAGATTCACATTAATCACACGGGAGAAACTGCGTGATCTAATAATGACCATGTGACACTTAAAACAGAGGGCCGGGTTCAATTTGCAATTGGGAGTTTGGACATCCATGATGCGCCACAATGCATTAACGTTGCTACAGACGATCAGACGCGAGTAATATTATCATTTGACTTTCTCCTAACGCAGGAGGATTGCTTGACTATGGTCCATGTGAGGGGTAGCAAGCCCATCTTCGTCAAGCCAGAGGCTGTAGTGATGAACTGGACTGCTAGGTCAAGTGAAATCCTCATCATCGATGACTCACCAATTAAAACTGCAGCGAACACGCACACATATGCAGTGCACCCCATCTCTTGCAGTATGGAAACTAGGGAGAAGAAACCGTATGTTCTGGGGGACCTTGCAAAACGGCTTGAAGCGATGGTGATAGAGAACCGGCCAGTCCAGGAGGTGGCTGCAGAAATCAACCAAATGGCAGATGGAACGGTATATCAGAAGCCATTTGATCGGACAGACACCAGTCATCATTTATGGCATGTATATTGTCTAGCCAAGCACTATCCGCATCTCCATAATCTGCTCAACCGGATAGGTTCTTCGACCACTGAACATGAGCGTGGACGTATTAGAGAAGAGATGGCATTACTATTGGGTTTAAATCCTGATAGTGTGGAGAGTGATGAAATTCCAAGATTATTGTATAGGCGTTGGAGGCAAAAAATAACAGTCTGAGATGGCATGTATTTATTTAAAAATGTAACTTATTATGGCATGGGGTTCCATGCCATTGTATTAATATTAAAAGACAATTCTTTGAGAGGATTTGCATTATACTAGAAGTGTTACAGCATGTTATTGGAAGTCTACGAAGTTGTTTTATTAATAAGGGGAAAGTAAAGATTGAATGGGGACTTGGGCTCCACCTAGACTCGGAGCAACTGAGCCAATATTAAAAGGATGGAAAGAAATTGGATGACGATGACAAGGAGAAGAGAGAGGTGAAGCAGTGGCAGGGGGAGGAGAAGTGATTGAGTAGACATTTCCTTGTTTAAAATAAAATGGCATGTGCCTCAATGCAGTTGAATTTTGTTATATTTATATACTATATAAAGGTTTGGAAACCTTATTTTACAAATGGGATAATGACAATTCCCACTTTAACGAAATAGAGCTTACTTCAAATCTATCAGTTTTCTTTATAGTCTGTTTTCTATCGTGATAAGCTTTTCTCCTTGTTTGTATGGCTTCAATTGTCCATAAAGCATATAATCTTTCTTCATCTAACTTTTCTAGCATAGCCAATCTTTTTTTGATTGATTCTTCTTGATTAATCTGCAGCTAAATTACCATTCTCAAGGATGGTACAGTATATTCTAGTGGTGTCAAAGCTTCAAGTCCATAAGCTAATTTGAATGGAGTTGAATTTGTTGAAACTTTATATACTATTCTATAAGTCTGTTATAATCCGGCACAAAAAGACAGAGATTTAGTCGCCTTAGACTATGCTATGCCACCTCTTGAGGTTCCTCACCACCCAACCACCCCCGAGCTACCTCAAAAGCTCCACTACACTGCCACTCCACTGTGAGCCCTAGGGTAGGTCAAGTCCCTTACGCTAACATGCCTTATTATACCCTTGAGCCTCCCTTTGACTGACGTTGACCATGTGGTCAAAGTTGGCACCTAACAATTCTTCCCCCCCCAACAAAGTCCTTGTCCCAAGGACGAGTTGTACCGGTGATCACCCTTTCTGGGGAACCCTGGTCAAGCTCTTGGTCCATCTTCCACATCCATATACATCAAGGAGGCATTAGGCCCGTCACTCCGAGGTAGTACACCTTTCAACTGGTTGACATAAAATATCGGATGAATTTTCACCCTAACTGGCAGCCGCACCCGATAAGCCGCCTTACTGATCCGCTCTAGCACTTCATATGGGCCAGCATATCGATGAGAAAGTTTATCACTCTTCCCTGTCCGTAAAGGCACCAAGGTTTTCCGCCACTTACTTGACGGAAAAATCACACAAAGATGAAATCACCCACCTTATATTCCTAGACTTAGTGATGCTCATTGGCAAACTTCTTTGCTCTATCCTGAGCTATTTGCAAATTCTATTTGCACACCATCAGAATCTCATCAAGTTCTGTGGCCAGATCAATTGCCTTGGAATCAAGCTTATCTTGAACGTCCTTACTCAAATGCAATCCCAACTCCACTGTTGTTAGAGGATGCCTTCCAAACATGGCAAAGTAAAGACTTAGCTTGGTTCCATTGTGTTGGCTATTGTTGTAAGGAAATTGCACTAATGGAAGATATAAATCCCATTATCCTTGCCTTTGACCAATGCTACAACATAGCATATCCTCCACCATCTGATTCACACGCTCGGTTTGACCATCCGTCTAAGGATAATCTCCACTCGAGAGGTTCAAATTGTCTTGCATAGCCTTGCAAAGCTTTTCCAAAATCCACTGGTGAACTTTGAATCTCGATCACTAATGATGTCTTCTGGCAAACCAAAATCAAGAAAAACCTTCTCCAAGTAAACCACAACCAAGTCTAAAGCAGTGACACTCTTCCGAAGAGCCAACAACTAACAATATTTCGTCAAACGATCCACTATGACCCACATTTGCTCCTTTTCCCTCTGTGTTCGTGGCAAACAAGTGATGAAGTCCATAGAAATACTACACCAATAGGTTTGAGGAATAGATAAAGGTTGCAAAAGTCCCCTTGGCTTCTCCCATATCACCTTTACTCATTGATAGAGCTCATATGACCTACAGTACTCAAGGATATCAACTTTCATATTCTTCCAATAGAAATTATGCTTAATCAACTCATATGTCTTCTTCCCCCCAAAATGATCAGCCTCTGGACGATCATGATAGTGGAATAAAACTTGAATAATTAATGCATCCATCCATGGCAAATACACATGGCCATTGTAGTAAAGAATCCCATTCACCAATGAAAAAGGTGCTTCCATTTGGGCTTGCAATGAGACCACCTCAACATCTTGAGCCTGAGCATACTCAACCAACTGCTCAAACTTGCTAACCACCTTACTCAAATGATGACAAAACTATGTTTGTAACGCCATCACATGGCAAACATGAGATAAAGCATTTGCCACCACATTTGATTTTCCTGAATAATGCTCAATAAGAAACTCCCAAAATTCCATAAGTTTGACCATCCAACGAGCTTGCCTAGTGTTCAACTCCTTCTATGTGAAAAGATACACAAGTGGTTTGTAATCTATCAACACTACGAACACTACACCATAAAGATAGTGCCGCCATGTCTGCAAAGCATGAACAATAGAGAGTAACTCTTGCTCATATATGGAATAGTGTTGCTCTGTGGAATTTAAAGTTCGACTCTCATATGCAATAGGCTGTCCCTCTTGCATGAGAACTCCTCCTAATGCATAACCACTCGCATTGCATGTCACCTCATAAGGTTTCAATGGATCAGCAATGCGAAGCACTAAAGTCTCGCTCAACAATCGTTTCAGCACCACAAAACTCTCCTCTTGTGGCTTCTTCCACTCAAATGGCACATTCTTGCGTAACAACCGTGTCAAAGGAATAATCACTTTTGCAAACTTATGCTGGAATCGTTAGTAGTAACTAGCCATACCAAGAAAACTGCGCAACTTGGCCACTGTAGTCGGTGTAGGCAAGTTTTCCACCACAGCCACCTTCCTTGGATCCATCTTGACACCTTTAGATGTCACAATATGGCCTAGATAATCCACCTCTGACTTTGCAAATTCATATTTGCTCTTCTTTGCATAAAGTTTGCTATCTCGGAGTAATAAAAGAACCTTGCGTAAATGCACCTTATGCTCCTCCATATTTTTGCTAAAAACAAGAATATCGTCTAGGAAAATCTCCACAAACTCATGAAGATAACGCCTAAATACCTCCGTTATCAACCAAATAAATGTGGCTGGTGCATTCGTCAAACCAAACGACATAACTGTAAACTCAAAATGTCTGAAGCTTGTGTTGAATGCCATCTTGGAGATAGATGCATCATCTATTGCAATCTTATGATATCCACTCCTCAGATCAATCTTGGTAAACACTCGTGTTTCACCAAGCTTGTCTAGGATATCATCCATACGTGGCATCGGCATCTTATCCTTCACTGTCTTCTTGTTCAAAGCGTGGTAGTCAATACACATTTGCATTGAATTGTCCTTCTTCACAAGCAAGACTGGAGCACCAAATGGAGACTTACTTGGCTGAATAAATCCAAACTCAAGTAACTCTTTAACTTGTCGTTGAACTTCTTGCTCCTCCACATAACTTAACTAAAATGGATGCCGGTAAATTGGTTGTGTCCCTGGCTCCAATGTAATCCCATGCTCCACACCTCATAACAAAGGCAACCCATTAGGAAGTTTAGATGGAAAAACATCAGAAAACTTATTACGTACATCCTATATTGCTGCTTCTTCCCCACACATGCCTTGGGCCCCCAAGTCATGAACAAATAGCCAGTAATTCGAAAGTGCTTTTCCATTACGACAAGCCCAATTCAAAGATGTAGTAGAGAGCCTAACAACTAATGGTTGAACGCCCTCGCTAAACCACACATCTTTAACGCCACCATACTTTAGCAAGATACGCTTAATACTCCACTTTATCTCTGAATCCACCTTCACCAACCATGGTGTCCCAAAAATGAGATCCACATGATGGATATCCGCGAGATAAAATTTCGCGAGATAAAATGCTCCACACTTGTAACGGAAGCAATCCATGAGGAATTTCAAATGGAAAAACATCAGAAAACTCATCAAGTACATCCTGTACTGCTACTTCTCCCCCACACGTGCTTTGGTACCCCAAGTCATGAACAAATAGCAAGTAACTTGAAAGTGTTTTTCCATTATGACAAGCCCGCTTCAAAGATGTAGTAAAGAGCATAACAATTGGTGGCTGAATGCCCTTGCCAAACCACACATCTTTAATGCCACTATACTCCAACGAGATAAGCTTAATACTCCACTTTATCTCTGGATCCACCTTCATCAACCATGGCATCCTAAGAATGAGATCCACACGATGGATATCCGGAAGATAAAAAGTTTCCACAAGTGTGGTTTTGCCAACCAACATTTTCAACCCCTTGACACAAGCATCGAAATGCTGAGCAGAGGTAGCTACACCTTCCACTATGTATGGAAGAACTCCGCGTGTGACCAAGCCATGCTCCGCAACAAACTTTGCCAAAACAAAGTTGTCATCGCTCCCACTATCCAATAAAATCCGCACTAGATCGCCACAGAACACGCCCTTCAGCATTAAAGCTAATTTATGCGTATCCTCGAGCTCCATCTTGTTCCACACACAGTTGAGCTTATGAGCAACGATCAAAAGTTTCTTCCTCCGACCGGAATGGTCGTTTTCGTCATCCTCACGCTACAAAGTTTGCAACTTTTTAGTATCTGACTTACCATGAGAAGAAGATTGGCCATTATTCTTGTTGATTTTGATGAAAGGCTCACAGCTCATGAACCACATCTTGAATGGTCCAAATCTCCGCAGCTTTGTTGGCACCATCGTTGGCACCACCATCAACAATAGGATTCCAGCGTTCAACTTGGTCGGCCATCGCAACCAACTCCTCTTATACCAATGTTATGATCCAGTGCAAAAAGACAAAGATCTAGTCGCCCTAGACTATACTACGCCACCTCTTGAGGTTCCTCACCACCCAACCACCCCTGAGCTACCTCAAAAGCTCCACTGCGCTACTGCTCCACTATGAGCCCTAGGGTAGGTCAAGTCCCTTACCCTAACATGCCTTAATATACCCTTGAGCCTCCCTTTGACCGACGTTGACCACGTGGTCAAAGCTAGTGCTTAACAAAGCCCAAAGAGCATCATAAACTCTATTATCCCAATCTTTAAGATTGGTTTGTACTATTTTCTTCAGTATATTCTTGAGTGTTTTGTTTGTGGATTCGGCTTGGCTGTTACCTTGTGGATAATATGGTGTAGATTTCTTGTGTTTGATGAAAAATTCATCTAGTAAAATCTTGATTGTTTCATTGAGGAAATGTGTTCCTCTATCCATTACTATTTCTCGAGGTAATCCATATCTTGTGATAATCATTTCATAAACTTAATATAAAACTATGATTTATTAATTTCCTTTGCTATCACTTTCTTGAGTGGTTGGGCTTCTACCCATTTTGTCATATAATTTGTTGCCACCAAAATATATTGATTTCCATTTCTGCTCTTTTATATGGGTCCTACAAAATCTAGGCCCCATCTTTGGAAAGGTTCCATTGCTATAGTCAGATTCAGTTCTTGTGTTTGTTTCTTGGGTGGAAATTATGTATGTTGAAAAATATCACAAGTTTGACAAAACTGTGAAGTGTCTTTCCATAATGTAGGCCACCATAAGCCTGCTTGCAAAATTTTCCTTGCTGTAATTTCTTCTACAAAATGACCTCCAGAGCAATAGGCATGGGCTTCTTCTAGTAACTCGTGTATCTCTCCTTGTGAACGTACACATCTTCTTAATATATTATCATGTCTAATTCTATAGAGTCTTCCTCCGACGATTGAGTATCCTCATGTCCTCAAGATGACTTGTTTCCTTTGATCTTGCGTAGTACATGATGTGGGAACTTTTGTAGTAGTTAAATAAGGAAAGATTTCTTGAAATGTATCATGGGTGGTAATCTTAAAAAGATGTAATCAGGTAAGTCATCGTTGGGGTCTTGTATATTTTCCCCGGTTGTAATTCTATTGAGATGATCAACTTGTTCATGGTATTTGCCATGTTTGTGAACTATTTCAAAATTGAATTCCTATAATAACAAAAACCATCTTGCTATTCGTCCGCTAAGGATGGATTTGTTGAGCAGATGAATCAATGCTTGATGATTGACAAATATTTTTACTTTGTTGGAAAGTAAATAGTGTCGAAACTTGGTTAAGGCATATATCATACCTAAGGCTTCTTTTTTTGTAGGTGTATAATTCATTTCAGGTGGAGAAAGTTGTCGACTTGAATAATATATGGGGTGATCACAATGATCATCTTTTTTTTGGCAAAGAATTGCTCCTACCATATAGTCAGAGGCATCAACTTGTACAAGAAATTCTTGAGTCCAAATTGGTTAGACAAGAATTGGTGCCTGTGTAAGTTTATCTTTGAGTATCAAAAATGCTTATTGACATTCTTGAGTCCAGTGATAGAATTTGTCTTTCTTGAGTAAATCAGTTAAGGGTTTAGCGACTTTGGTATAGTCTTTGATAAATCTTCTATAGTAACCCATCTTGTCTAGAAAACTTCACAAACTTTTGAGATCATAAGGTGGTTGCATTTTCATAATGACGTCGGTTTTAACTTTATCGATTTGAATGCTATGAGTGGAAACAATATGAGTATTCCTGATTTAACAAAGAAAGTATATTTTTCAGGATTCAGAGCAACTTGGTTTCGTCCGAGGTATTCAAGGTGTTTGTCTTTAGGTCCAAAGACACTAAAGTCATCCATAAAGACTCACATGAAATCTGTGAGATAATCTTGGAAAGTATCGGTAGTAATCTGTTGAAATGTAAATGGGGCATTGGTTAATCCAAATGGCATTTGCATGTATGCATATGCTCCCCATGGACTTATGAAAGCTGTTTTATGTTGATCCTCAACAGCTATAAGTACTTGATTGTAACTTGAAAAATCGTCAAGAAATGAGTACATCTCATGACCGGCGATGGCATTAAGTATTTCATCTGAAAATGGGATGGGAAAAGCATCTTTCGTAGTTGCATCATTTAACTTCTTGTAGTTCATATAGATGCGTAATTTCCCATTTTTCTTGGGTACAATGACTAAAGGTGATAGCCATTGGGCATTTTGTATTGGATATATAAATCCTGCTTCAAAGAGTTTGTTAATTTCAGCTTTTACTTTTTCAGCGAACATTGGATTCATTTGGTAAGCAATTTGTTTAATGGGTCGAATTCCTGAAAGTAATTCGATTCAATATGCACATAAATCAGGTGGTATACCTTTGAGGTCTTTATATAACCAAGCAAAGACATCTTTATACTTAGTAAGGAGCACAGTAGCGTCAAGTTTAAAAGGTTTGTCAAGTTATGTAACTATTAAGACATTTTGTGGATTTGAGGGAACCTCTAGATTTAATTCTTCAATATCTTCATTGATATTTACGCGAAGTTTGAATTCTTGATTTTCAATGGTGAAAGCTGGTTCATCTTGTATATCTAGGTGATATTCTGTAGTTTGTAGTTATTTTGGTTGTATCGCTGGTCTTGCTTTTTGTATGGTGGTTTTTGTTGTATGTGTCTTCTTTAAATTGGGTTATTTTTGAATCTTCATAGTCTTGACGCTTGGTTACAGGAAAGATCCTGTTGAGGTCAATTTCTTGGATTGCCTTAAGTTCAAGATATACTTCAAATAATTTAGTTTCTTCAAGATCGTCTAAGCCTTCTTGCCAATTGTATTTTTGAACTTGTGTTGGTCAAAAACTTCTTGAGAGTTTCTTGCTTGTCAATGTTGATATTTTAGTCTGTCCTTGTTGGGATTGGATACATATCTTATGTTCTATCCAATACTGTGCAGAAACAACTTTGTTAAGCTAAGGTCTGCCTAACAAGATTCTTCAATTGGCATTTTTAACACAACAAAGTTAGCTTTAAATTTATGTCTTTTGATTATCATAGAGACATCATGGATGATGCCTACTAGTCTGACAACTCTTTAATCAACCATACATATAATGAATGGTGCAATGTGTATGTTGATACAAGGTACATCATCATCATAATCACCGGGTTTGATTCTTTTAGGTTGTTTTTGTCATGTTGGTTGAGATTGGTGTTTCCCTTGTGTGCGAGCTTCAAAGATCCTTCGATTACATATCTTTAAGATTTGGTCTTTCATATATGGTGTTATTTGTAGTATTTGTTGTAGGGTTAAAGTAATTCCCTACTGTAGTATGTGCTTGGCAATGGTTGTATGCTCATCTTGAGTAAAGCTTAATACTTGAGTTTGGTCGTCTTGATTATGTATTTGATTATTAATAATTTTGGGATCTTTGTTTTAAAGCTTTTGTTGAATGGTGTTAAGTATTTTCTTACTCTTTTTCCACTCGGTATTCCCGATTTCTAATGCTTGATCACTTTCCTTTTGTTCTTCATAATTATCAGATTGTTAACATTCATATTGTGTTCTTGTGATTGCCAAAACTTCTGGTTCTTCAGTCATTAGTTGTTCTTCATCTTTTACATCAATTTCTGCTTGAACTACTCATACTGCTAGTGGTCTTCCAGCAGGAGCTTGATTGACTCTTTGGTTTTGTGGATTGTATTGTTGTCTAGTTTGATTTTCTTGTAGTTGATTTTGTCTTGGTTGATAATTTTGTTACGATGCTTGATTGTTGTAATTATTATATTGCCTTTGTTGGTTTTGGTTGTAATTGTTCCCTTGTGGACATTAATAATTGTTTAGTTGTCCATTGTATCGTTGTTGGTTGTAATTGCCTCTAAAATTGTTTTGTCCTTGACTATAGTTTTAATTTCGTGGGGGATTATATCCATGGTTATATCCTTGATTATATTGTTGATTATCTTGGTAATAATAGTTTCTTGGTGGTCTTTGTTCTTGGTTGTTGTTTCCTTGATAATTTTGTCATGGTGGTCCTCATTGAACATTTTCCACTCTTGAAACTTTGGTGGTATTTCTATATCGATAATTCTTGACTATATATCCTTCCCTATCACAAATCTGACATTTGAGTAAATGAAATTTACAATCTGAAATAGAATGTCCTTCATTTTTGCATTTTGTACAAAAGACTCCTTGTTTAAGTTCAGTTGAAGCTAACTTCTTCAATACATGTCTAATGTCTTTTCCCTGTGTCTGTTTCTTTTGGTTTTGATTAATATTTCTTCCTCTTCATCATCCGAGTCATCATTAGCATGAGAAAATTCACCTTTAGTGAATTGCTTAAACTATTTCTCAAGTTTTAAAATTCCTTGAGATAGTGAATCAACGCTTTCTTCATCAGATGTATCAGCCAAGGCTATCATATTGCAATAGGCTTCTCATAATCCTTGTATATAAGACAAACTCTTGCCTTTGTCGGTGATGAGATCTTTACATTTCTTTGCATGTAATTTGAATCGTCTATTATAGTCTTGAATTCCTTCCTTTGGTCACTATTTTATATTCTTAATTTTCTCATAATGCTCCTCTGGTGTTCCTCCGGCTGGGAATTGTTCCTTGAATTGTTCAAGTTTCTAGTCATGTGGTACAAAATCCTCTAGTGTATTATACCACTCAAGAGCTTTTCCTTTAAGTGTGTATGGGAAAAGTATAGCTTGATGCTGTTCTTGATTATTCATTTTGACAATCTTGTTAAATTGTTTTACATGTAATTTTGAATCTTCTGACTTACTTCTTGTGAAAATTGGATATATAACCATACTTCCAATTGTACTCATTGGGTTGATGGTTGCCATAGGTGGTTGTAAACTTTGTTGGTTGAGTTGTTGTTCTAGTGAGTCCAGATTTGAGTAAAACTTTGGTGTTGTGTATTTTGCTTCTTCAAATGCCTCAAACTTTGGGGTGTCTTTGATATTCAGTTTTTTGTTATCTTTGATTGGGTTTCTCGACTCGGCAACTTGAATTTATTTATCCTTGTCGTACTTGTTTATAATCATTTCTAAAATTTGTTGTTATTGTTGTTCTAATTTCTCTTTTATTACCTCTATGTTTTTCACTTCTCAATTATTTTGTTAAAGATCTCTTTCCTGGATTTTGATTGGATCTAGTTTCTATTTATACATTGAGTTTGCTGAGTTTTCTCAACTTGAATGTCGAGGTAAGTTTCCTAAATTTGTGTTTTGCTTAAGTTATCTTGAGTCAATTGTTGTTCTTCATAGATTGCAAAGTCAAGCTCTTATGTCTTGAGTCTTCTGCAAGTTTGGTTTTGTACTATAAATGCAAAGTCAAACTCTTGTGTCTTGAGTCTTCAATCGAGTTTTTCTTTCTCGATTCTTCCCGAGTTTCGTCCCAAGGTTACTTTCTTGAGTCTAGCTTAGGAAAGGTCTTGTATTTGAAAAATCTGATGGTGTAAGTAAGCACGATTTTGTTTGTTGAAAGGAGGTCTGTTTTATCATAAATTGATTGATTTAGCTGTTCGCTAGTAAATTTGGATACTACTCGCCAACTTTGGGATTGAGTAGGTATGCAAACGATTGCAATTCTCTTTAGTAGTCCAATCTTGAAAAATTGTTTTGATCTCTTACAATGTGTTGGTTATTTTGGAATGCGAGCTCTCACTATGAGCTTTTGTGTTTCCCAGTCGTTGGTAAGATTTGAAAATGCTGAATACAATAGTGGTTGTATTTTTAATGTCCTAATTCTTGTATATTTCTTGTCTCAAGTGACATCCACACATCAAAGTATGGTTTCCAACAGATTCTTGTTGCTTTAAGCCTATGTGTGCACAAATCTATCCAGCGTGCTTTTCTCTATGGTTGATTTTGTGATGGTGCATTTCCCTGATACTGTACTTGTCGGTTTTGTTCTACTTCCCTCTGTCGTATAACATGTTCTCTTTCACGATCAGAGTCAATCGCTTTGCAAACTTCCCAAGGTATAGTCTCAATTAATATTCTTGCATTATAAGTTTGTAATCTTGACATAGGATCTCCTAAAATACTTCTTAAAATGTTGAGATTTCTTGAATGCACTCTTCCTTGTTGGTTGCGAGTGATATATATTTCTAGGTTGGGGTTTCGATGTTGGACCTCAGTGTCAAAGTTGAAGTTTGTTACTGTATTTAATCTTGGCCCATTGTTATTCCGTCTTAAATTTCAGGCACAAGGGTCACCCTTCTTAGAAAAGTGCAACGGCCACTTTTCTACACCAACTCCAGACGCTATCCAACTCAATTGCTTTAGCCCCAAAAGTCAACATCCCTTTCGGGTCGCATCATACAAACTACCTATTAAGATCTAAGCCAACCAAAGTCAACTTCAACCCATTCACTAGTTTGTATTGGCTTATGAAAATGAAATGTTTTTTGAGCAAAATGATCAACAGATCAGCAATTAGAAAAGTCTAAGAAAATTTGTCGAAAATTTCCATCCTAGAGAAAGAATGACTCTCAGTCCAGGAATACAAACTTTCAAGACTCAACCAACTTCCTCCTATCTACAACTTCACATAGTTTCACCTCAACACAAATTCCCATGATCCAACAATATGTCTAAGCATTGAACATCTTTGCCCATACTTCTGACATTCGCAAAAATGCATAATGAATATCCAAGGCTTGATCACAAAGACTATATCTTTAGATATCCACATTGCACTAACACTCTTTTTCAATTACCTTCAAGATCCAATATGAAGCTAAAACACTAACAAAAAAAATGATATGAAACATCAAACTCTAAGGAAAATTCCTCATCACTTAACATAACAATATCATCTCCACTAATACAAGTGCTAGTGATGTCAATGCCTCAACTACACATCTTCTCCATCCAACAATCTACTCCGAGTGCTAACGGATCAACTGTTAAGCTATAGCAAATGAATGCTATAACCCTTTTTCAACACTTTATGGGCAAACCCAAGGAAACAAGGTACCAACATAAGCTTAGCATAATGGACCACCAACAAGAATCTGGTCAAAGCTATTACAATGTTACTACTTGCAAGTAGACTAGCTTCACTATCAACCACTTTGTGGTTGATCATCATTTACCCAAGCAACTTCGTAAACACAATTATAATTGGGATGAAGGCTTAGATGGTTTCTAAGAACAACAAATCTTAAAAGATTTCTTTGAAATTCAGCTAATTTTAGAAGTCAATTTTTATTTAATAGTCAAAGGAATACCTAGACAAGAAACCCCTAAACCAAAAATTGGTTCGGATATAAAAGATTTTTCCTTAAAGGAAAATCTGCCAATAAAATTGATCAACAAAGAAACTATATTTCGCATGTTTTCTTGTGATCAACCACTTGAGCAAATCAATTTAGTAGATCAATAGTGCTTCAACCTCAACTGGTTCTAGCGTCCATTGTAGATGGTGCAACACAGGTGAAATACTTTATCAAGCTACTCTCTTGCTTAAGGAGTACATGTTGACTTGCAGGACGCAGTAGAAGGAATGCTCGAAGAATGGCAGGAAAACCTAGCTATAATGGCAGCTAACTAAACTAATGGGGACGAGAGAGTGATTATGCATCTTGGTGATTTTCTCTGGAGACATTGAGATGAGGTATATACATGGTCACATGTTGGTGTTTCTCATAGTTTTAACTTGCAGATATGTGGAGCCCATATTTGCTATCTTGTTGCAAATGCTAGTTTTGAGCCTTTCTCCTCTTCTGCCAATCTTTGTCTTATAGGTGCCGACCATTGTAAGTATCCACGCACATACACTAGTCCAGAAGCTATCCAGGTAAGCTGTGTTTGTCCTAACAATTGTTAACCTTTTCTTCATCAGCGAATGGAAGTGTACGAATTTGCAAGAGTGACCGGCAATTCCCAGTTTATTTTACTTCCTTTTCAGCCATACAAGCCTATTTATGCGTCGATGCTTGCTGAAGCGGGAAAGATAAATGAAGCTTTAAGGTTGGTAGTGATTTTTAACTGTATGCTTCGTTAACACAAGGTTTCTCTTCGAAGGTATTGCCAAGCGGTGTTGAAAACATTGAAAACAGCGAGCCATGCAGCTGATGTGTGCAAAGAAGTGGCTATAGCCTTGGAAGAGCATCTTCATATCCACTCTCAGGCCATTTCTCTGGTCATTTTACAAACTTGCACTTACCAATCTGTTTCTCTCTTAATTTGACTTTGGTTTATTGTGAGCTCATATTCTTTCATCAATACATTAAATTGGGTCTTTAGCGTGCAAGTGCATGCTAGAAATTCTTTGACTTTATGTGATTATTTTATGCATTTTTAATTATTTTTGCTACATATTTTCATGTTTTGTTTTCTCATATTCACAAAAGGAGCTTTGTTTTTTATTTTCCTATTTGCTTGTCTTTTTTTGTACTTTTTTCCTTCTATTTGTGTTTTGATATTTGTAATTTTCTTTGTTTTTCTCAAGTTAAAGGAGATGTAATAGAGATTGTTTGGGATAATGGAGAATCAATTGCAAAAGGAAGAATAGAATCTTTAGATGCTACTTGCATTTGTCACTGTGCTTCTTTAAGAGTTAGATGTGTTTTCCTTTGCATTATTAAGGTGTTTAACTTGAATTACTCCCACCTTATAGGTGAGTTGGATGTTAGTGGGTTTTCTATATAGAAGCAGAATCAACTAATGTCTCCAATAGAGATATTTCCTACCAAAATCTCTTAGAGAAATACAATTGGAACACAAAGGAATAATGATAAAGATGTTATTCCACAGAAGATAGAGAGCAAAAATATTTCCGGATGCAAGAATATCCCTAATTCTAGTTGTTCTTTTATAGATATAAATGCTTGTAGTATATGGTATAAAACTCTTGTGAAGATAGTGGATGCTATACATGCAATTGTGGCTGAGGGACTAGTTATTGTTGTAGACGCTCAAGATGCTCTAAACAACATAACTTTAGTGTAGGATTATATTGGAATCTCAATCTCTTCTTTTGTTGATGTTTCAAATAAGTTGGAAATAGGTAGTCTAGTTTGATGGAAATTATCCCAAACCCTTTTTGGTAATAGTATACCATTTAACATACTAATAAGCACTTGCATTTCTTCTTCACATTATTGAAAATGAAAATATACACTTATTAGATGAGCTATTAAGAAGCAACCAAGCAAATAGAAATCAAATACTAAGGATTTAACAAGTGGAGGTCCCTTGGGGACGATGGGGAATAAAAATAACAATTAATTGAAGCATGGATAGCAATTCAAGATAAAAAATACAAGAATCAAGAATCTAGAAACTTGTATCAATAACAACCTTGAGAATAACAACACTTATAATATAATCATTACTCAGCTTAGAATTTTTGAACATCACCATCAATTGGAGAACGGAAATGCTCATAATGAGGATGCACATGACTTTATTCAACACAATTAAAGGTAGGCCACAATTACTTTACAACAATTTAACACAACAAGGACTTATAAAAAGAGTAGCAATAGTATGCAGTCCTGCTCGATCCCAAAGTTGGTGAGCAATGACCTTTGTAATAATATATATTTATCAGATGAGCTATTAAGAAGCAACTAAGCAAATAGAAATCAAATACTAAGGATTTAACAAGTGGAGGTCCCTTGGGGACTATGGGGAATAAAAATAACAATTAATCGAAGCATAGATAGCAATTCAAGATTAAAAAATACAAGAATCAAGAATTTAGAAACTTGTATCAATAACAACTTTGAGGATAACAACACTTAGAATATAACCACTACTCAGCTTAGAGTTTTTGAATATCACCATCAACTGGAGAATGCAAACGCTCATAATGAGGATGCGCATGACTTTATACAACACAATTAAAGATAGGATACAATTACTTTGCAACAATTTAACACAATAAGGACTCGTAAAAAGAGTAGCTATAGTATACACTTGTCGCGAATGTGACTTCGGGTATCAAAAGTTACCTGTCGGCCAGTCCTTACGGACACTCTTTGCTTACTGCTAGAATGGTAGGAGGTCGGTATTGCTAGTTCTCTTTATTGGCCCCTTTTGTTCAAATGTTAGTAAACTAGGCTTAGCATCTGTACTTGGTCGGATGAGCATAAGGATGGAATTCCTAAGTGTCTATTTAGCCAAGCATACTTGGCCTAGCTTTTTAGTTCTCTTTTGCTCTATCTTGCACTGGCTTGACAAGAACCCTCGTGTATTGAGATTAGTCCCTCAATGTAGCGCACGTGGTTTTGACACTTTATCCTATGGTGGTTTACCATAGGATAACACCATGAAGAAGAACCTAAACCCTCTTTATGCCACGTGACATATGCCACATGTCATATGCCATGTGTCCATAGGACAATGGTGCAGAACCCAAGGTTCAGGGCCTTGGGCCACTAAACGAAGGAATGGTGCCAAACTCCCAAGAATGGAGCCAAGGAGTGACGGAACCGGTCCATGAAGCAACTCCCGAGCTTACAGCCTAAGGAGTGAAGGGATAGGAGCCCGGAGTGACTTGGAACAGTCCTAGAGCAACCAGCATCCCAATGCCAGGACCAGCACGCAAAACGGAGCCAAACGAAGTCTGGTGTTATTTCGGCATATCGGTGGCGTAACGCAAAGACATGGGTACTCCACCAGCTAGCATGGAATGGAACTTGGGCTTAGACCCAAGCTGGACGCAGAACAAAGACAGGTATGCATGCGGGAGCTAAACTATGCCTCAGGTTGGTCGGCCATGCCCGACCTACCCACTATCTCTACTATACATTTAGAACCCCTCACAGCCCCCCCCCCCCTTGAGGAACACACGCTTTGGGCTTTCACCCCACGCCTCCCTTAGTATCAGGAGTTAGTCTCTGGGACAAACTTGAAACTTACTAAATATGGAATGTCTTTAGATTGCAAATTTGGATACGGGGACAAACACCATTGTGTTCAGGATAATCTCTACATTCCATAGATATGCCAAATGAGCAAATCTGGACACTTTCCATAAATAGCATTTAGGACCGAAATGAGACTAACCAAAAAGGCATGATAGCGAGGGTGTTTGGCAGACATAGTAAGCTATCATTCAACGATATTGAGGGACCAATCTCAATATCGCGGGGGTTCTTGATACTAGCAAGTGCAAGCTAATGACAGGAGTTTCTCAAACCAGGCCGAGTATGCTCACATAGGGTTCCTACCTTATGTTTATCCGATCTAAGTATATGGTCATTGACCAGTTTCTCAACTAGCTCAAGTGGGAAACTGATAACGGGTCCAGTAATACCGACCTTCTACCATCATAGCAGTAAGGAAAGAGTATCCAAAAGGACTAGCCGACAGGTAACTTTTGATACCTAAAGTCACATTTGCGACACTCAATATTGCTAGATGATACTTTACCATGTCTCCCACACACCCTCGCTATCATGCCTTTTGTGTTAGTCTCATTCTGGTCCCAAATACTATTTATGGAAAGTATATAGATTTGCTCATTTGACATTTCTACGGAATGTAAAGATTGGCCTGAACACAATG
>NW_003314418.1:71321-73122 GCF_000143415.4 Selaginella moellendorffii | reverse complement strand
ATTGGGCATGGCCGACCAACTTAAGGCATAGTTTAGCTCCCACTTGCATGCCTGTCCTTGTTTTGCATCCGGCTTGGGTCTAAACCCAAGTTCCATTCCATACTAACTAGTGGAGTACCCATGTCCTTGCATTAGGCCACCAGTATGCCAAAATAGCGTTAGTCTTCATTTGGCTCTGTTTTGCATGCTGGTCTTGGCAATGGGATGCTGGTTGCTCTAGGACTATTCCAAGTCGCTCTGGGCTCTTGTCCCTTCGCTCCTTGGGCTGTATGCTCAGAAGTTGCTCCGTGGTCTAGTTCCGTCCCTCCTTAGCTCCATGCTTTGGAGTTTGGCACTGTTCCTTCATTTAGTGGCCCAAGGCCCTAAACCTTAAGTTCCACACCACTGTCTTATGGACACGTGGCATATGACATGTGGCATATAGAGGATTTAGGTTCTGCTTCATAGTGTTATCCTATGGTAAATCACCATAGGATAAAAGGTAAAAACCACGTGCGTTACATTTGGTATAAGAGGATGTGTCTCGGCGAGTACTATCCAATGAGATTGGGCAACTAGTCTTGTTGCATACGCAGAGATAAAACGATGATCCGAGTGGGTACACGTTTGATGCAAAGGCTTTGCAATCGTTCCTTGGGTATGGATTTGGTTACCTTTTTGTACCGCATTGTATGAGTTTGCTCTTGGGCTTATAAGATGGATGTGAGATGTTCTGTTTGCATGAGTTTACACTTGGGCTCATAAGTGAGGCACATTAGCAACTTGAGATTACACTTTGAGTTGGCAGGATTAATGTTAGCCTATTGGTGGTTCCATGAGTTATTCCATGTACCATGGGTGAAAGTAAACCATCCCTGAGTTTGCTATGAGTGGCAAATAGGCTGGTCCGTAGCTATTTAGCACAGCACTAGTGGATCCTTCCTAGGTATAATCATAAGTGGAGGGTTTAGGTTCTGCTTCGTGGTGTTATCCGATGGTAAATCACCATAGGATAAAGGGTAAAAACCAGCATTTGATCCCAAAGTTGGCAAGAAACAACCTTGTTAAAGACTGATCAACTTTACCGAGCTAAGTATAACGTAGCAACATAAATACCACCATATAAGATTGTGTTAGTTTACACTACATGATTCTACGACTACACAACATTTTCTTTAGAAGAACACAACAAACCAAAGACAATAACAACAAAACCAAAAAAGCAAATTTAAGAAAATGATAACTCAAGAAAACTTTAGCACAACATCGAATGTACAAACACAACCCTGATTGTCGCGAATGTGACTTCGGGTATCGAAAGTTACCTGTCGGCTAGTCCTTTCAGATATTCTTTCCTTACTGCCATGACGGCAGGAGGTCGGTATTGCTGGGCCCGTTAACAGTCTCCGCCTAAACTAGTTGAGAAACTGGTCATCACATGTGCACTTAGACCGGAAGGGCACTAAGGAAGGAAATCCTATGTTGTCATTTAGTCAAGCATACTTGATATAGTGACAAGAAACTTATGTTGTTGACTTGCACTTGCTAGTGTTGGGAACCTTGTGATATTAAATTTGGTCCCTTAATATCGCTAAATGATAGCTTACTAGTGTCTGCCAAACACCCTCATTATCATGTCTTTTGTGTTAGTGTCATTTCGGTCCTAAATGCTATTTATGGAAAGTGTTTAGATTTGCTCATTTAGCATATCTATGGAATGTAGAGATCGGTGCTTCCATGAGTTGTTCCATGTACCGTGGGTGAAAGTGAACTTTCCCTAAGTTTGCTATGAGTGGCAAATAGGCTAGTCCGTAGCTGTTTA
>NW_003314418.1:5193-71221 GCF_000143415.4 Selaginella moellendorffii | reverse complement strand
CAGCACTAGTGGATCCTTCCTAGGCATGATTACATGTGGATCAACCAAGACTATAGGGATTAGTCTATTGGTTTAAGTAATCATCCGTGCTCTCTCATAAACTTTTCTTGAATTGGACTGAAGGTAGTGTGAACGCAAGCTTGAGGTTTAGTCAAAGATGAGACAAAAAAAAGAGTCATCAGGGACGAAGGATCAAACACGTAAATCATTTTCTCTTCTTGGAGATATGATTTGCAACAAGGTGTTGACTCATTGCTTGTGTTCACATCATGCAATCAAGAGTCCCTATCTTGATGTATATTGGAAATGGTGGTCTTACAAATGGTGAGCTATGGGATGGATAGCGATGAAGCACCATACTATTTTGTCTAGGCTTGCTATTGGAAGGCTTTGGTTACAATGCTCAATTCTTCTCCGGGGAACTTTACTATTGCTCCCTAAGTAGCTTGCTATTGGATTAGTTTTGAGTTTGGTCAGAAAGAGAGTGGCATGGGCTTGTCTATGTTGTGAACAAAAGTTGGTGGTATTGGGTGTTGTAAATTATCGGTGGAGTATAGCATTTATGTTGCATTTTGTCAAATCGAGTTGGCACTTGATAGTCACATAAACCTTTGAAGTAATGACATGGGTGTTGCTCGTAGTGTTGCTCGTAGTGTTGCTCAATTGATGACCAAGTCATTATGATACTTATATCATATCCATGTGATAATGAGTAATAAACCATTTTTCCCAGTTTTGGTTTATACAAGTAATTTTTAGCCAAAGTTTGCATAGTAGAGTTTTATTTTAAGCATGACATAATTAAGTTTGTACTTTAGGCCAACCACATTTGTTAAGGCATTTCTAATAATTCCAATGGGTTTAACACTTCTGTTATGAGCCATTTGTATATTAAATAGGGCTGGTTGAATTGGGCCTAGGCCTAATTCTTTACAAATACTCTCTTCTAGAATATTTATGCTTGAGCCACCATTAATAAGACTTCTATAAAATAGATTCTTACCAATCTTTATATTGATTGTAGGAACTTCATCATCACAATTTCCTAGCTCAATTACAATGACTATAGATGGGATTAAAGTTTCTTCCTTCTTAGGCGAGAGTTCTTTGAGTAATGTAGCTCTAAGGTAAGGTGCTATAGTGAAAAGTTAGCTTAGACTGAGTGTAATTCCGGCATTCAAAGTGTATTTCACTGCCTTCTTTTCATCCTTGCCATTTAGTTTTAGTATAGGATTTTCCTTTTGAGCTAATGATAAATTTATATCAGCTTGTAAAGGTGTGAGACTCTTTGTGTTAGAATCACTATTCTCCATATTAACTTGTGGTTGCAAATTTTGAAATTGTTGAGTGATTTTTGTGCTACTATTTTTCTTTTGGTGCCATTGAGAGTTGGGGATGATTTTTACTACTTAGCATCTATGTCATGATTAGAGTCTAATGAAGAAAGGTTGAATCTGAAAGCCAAGATAAAGAGAGTGAAGTAACTCTTTTGTATCTAACCATTCTACCTCAACGTGCCTTGTTGCAGGTTGTGTATCTTTAGGAGGCTTATCATTCTTGCTTGATGATTTAGCTTGATTGTATAACATAGGATAGCGAGTAGAAGTCTTAGATTGATCATACTCTTTTGGCCTTTTATATTCTCTAGGCCTATTATAACCTCTGAGTTAATCATATTCTCTAAGCCAATTATAGTCTTTAGGCTTATTTTCCTAATGACAAGGTGGATAATCTCGAAATTACCCCTAGATGGATAATCCCGATAGTCATTTAGCATTTCAGCATATGAGTATTCATGTTTGGCACTTCGATTATCATTATAATTGTTTCTCCTATAATAACTTTTACTGTCAAATAGATAACTTTGCCTATATATTATTTTATTAACTCAAGCTGCCTGTTGGCCTCCTAGTTGTTTAAATAAGGTTTTACACTCTTTAGCTGAATGCCTTTATTTTTCACAAAATTAGCACTTTATTAATTGAACTTTGCATTCTTCTTTGCTATAGCCTTTATTTTTGTATTTAGTACACCAAATCCTTTATTTGAGATTGGTTTGCAATTTAAAACTCCTTAAATGACTAGTTTCCTTATCTATAGAAGTTGTTTTTTTGTCTAACTTCACTATATCTACCATGTCATATTATTTTATGATATCTTAGTAGGCAATCATGATTTTTTTCAAATCATCAAAATCTGCATGATTTATCGCATATTTATGATAAATTTTCTTGAGGCTCTATATGTATAAGCGTAGGCGCATTTTGTCTATAACACTAATACTTATAACACTTGTTAAATTGAGTTCTATATTTCTCAATTGTCTCAGATTTTCCTTGATGAAACTTTTGCAACTCATCATAAATTTTCTTTTGTGTTTGGTTTTATGGAGAAAACTTTTAGGAAAAACTTTGTCTACTCATCAAATGTGCCAAGATTTTTTACATCATTGTCATAGTAACAATCTTTGACTTTGTTTTTGAGCGCATAGGGGAAAAACTTATTTTTTTGTCTATCTGCTTGATTGAGCTTAATTGCTTATAGGTATTGCTTAATATGTAGTTATGGGTTGTCTCCTTTAATTTAAAAAAAGGATGGATATGTAATGACGTTACATATTGTTGTTCCTACAATTTGTAAGCTCCTGAGTTTGGACTTCTCGGGAGGTCACCCAGCCTAGTACTATTCAAACCGACCTCCTAGCCCAGTACTATTCAAACCCAAGGACACTTAACCCCAAATATCCTAAGACCCTTAACCAATTGAAAAAAGGGATGCATTCTTATTCATAGGCATTTTCCCTTTATATTTGAACCCTTATGGATCGCCTCTCAAGTCATTTTCTTTAGTTGCTTACACAATTGCTATTGTGCTCATTGCAATTTCCTCTATTTTGTAAATAGTATAGGCAAAATTGGTGTTTGGTTCGTAGGGAAATTTAGATTACCGTCAAAAGGTAAGGGTTGTAAATTTAGTGCTTCTTCCTCTTGTGGGGAATCATTCTAGTTGTTTTGTGTTCCACTATTCTCAATTGAAGTAAAGGTATTTTCTATGTGTCGATGCTGCCAAAAAGGAGTAGTGTATGGATTCACGTATTCTAAATGATCATCAAAGTTGTATTTAGATTTTTGATCTCCTCTTCATTAAAGTGTACCTAATATGCTTTTACCTTGCTCTCTTTCAAGTTTTTCTCTAGCTTGATTGAGCAATGATTTAGTCTTTTCTGAAGGGAGGTTAAGATCATAAATGTCACAAGTAAGTGCTTTGTAATTTCATTTTAGATACTTCTTTTTAGATTGTCTTTTGCTCATCAGATTGTGAGAGAAATATTGTATATCTATTACTTTGTTTGGTATAGACAATGAAAATTTTATATATAGGGATTATGCCATTTAAAGCTTTATAGGTAAGATCAATTGTTGGTTTATGCATATATATTTTGAAGCTTGTTGGTGTTGCTACTATGGCAAGCCTAATTATTATACCTCGTTTGTGGAAGTGGTACAAAATTTTGGTATGCAATGTATCCCTTTTATAAATTGGCCTATCAATCACTCTTAGGAACAAGTATTTAATTTTCCAACTAATTTTGAAATAGAGATAGCTTTCCTCTAGAGGCCAAGTGTCTAGATCATTTTTTATACAAAAGTCCCAAAAATTTCTTAAACAACAAACATTATTTTTCAAAGCATATCTATCTTGCTCAAATATGGTCCACCTTAAAAGATTTTTACTCCACAAAATTTTGTTGCCTACCAATTTAAATTTGGAATTAATCCAATATCTATTAACCCAATTATCACCAAGTGTATTTCTGTCTATAGGTATCCAAGCTTTATTATGAACCATTAAAGTTCCCACAATAGCTTTTTTTGTATAAAGATTGCATAAAATTTAGCAATTGTCTAGTAAGCAAAATTTTATAAATCCTTTACAAGTAATAATACTTAGGATTTGCATCTAGCTCAGATAGGCAAACTATCTTTCTATCTAGGAAAAATCCTAGTCCTATTTTCTTTTTGTATAGGTAACTTCACATATATAAGTTTTATTTATTTTGTGTACCTATAAAGTATTATCACACTTTCTTTGACAATAATAAAGATACAAGGAGTCAAACTTCTGTATACCTTGAGTAGAATATTGTCAGGTATTTCACTTGAAAATTCGTCGAACTGTTTAAGCAATTTTGTTAAATCTATCATTCGCTAGCTTAGTTAGGCACACAAGATAATTTAATTTTTGCTTTCTTATGCTTTTTCTTAGACACACAGAGTGGGGATCAACCAACTTTTGTCTGAGTCTATAAGCAAAGTATATCTTTTGATAGGTGTGATGGATCGCTGATAAACATTTTTATTTTGTTTACCCCAATTCTGCCATTCAACTTCTATCAGGAATATGGAGGGTTGTCAATCCTTAATCTCTCCACTTAAGTGTGTAGGAAGACTTTCCCTTTCTGGCTATACCTAGTATGGTTAAGATTAATTGCACGGACTCTAGTGTGTGATAGTTAATTCTAAAGTAGTTTATCTACTTCACAGTGGGTCTTACCCTTTAGCTTATAGCCAACCTTGCCCTTACAATTGTGGAATTAGAAAGAGTGGCTTATTGCTCTTGGCAAATTTTAAGTAAACTAAATCAACACTAAAGACTAATTTGAATAGGCCGTGGAGATTATTTCATAAAATTGCCCAGTTGAATCAACACAAAAGTCAAATTGTCTAATGCATGATAGTCTGTTGTAGATCAATTTGCTTATGGAATGACGTTAAGTAGCTTTTCAAACATATAATAGCTAATTTATGGAAGACTTTGCTTTAGATCTAGACAAAATTGTTTTTCAAAAAAAATCGACTGGAAGAGGATCAAGTATGTGCTGCTTGCCTCGTTCAACTGCTGATTGACACATCACGGGGAGATCCATTGATCTGCTTCTTTGGTTTGTACTTCGATATGTACAACCTTAGGCACTCGTCTTTTGTTTACAAGAGAAACCACAAGAGGATATATATATATTTCATGGATACACTTTTTAGGTATGAGAAACATAGCTTTGGGTTGGAAATCCCTAGTCTGATCAATAACAGTCTCTTTCCATCACTCCTAACAAATTGGGCCTAGAGAACAACCAAAAAAAAATCAAAAGCTAGCCCTCTACCCTTTGAGCTCGTGGAAAGTACCCTTGCATATAGGTGGCAGCTAGTTAAACTTGAGAAGTTAGCTTGTCTGGAGGACCTCCTGTTGCTCTTGCTTCCTTGCCACAAAATCACACCTACAAACACATGTCCAAATATTGAACTACAATGTAGTTCTCAAAACAACATCTTTTTGCTGAAACCATCAGTCAACTATATAGTCAACTCTTTGTAGTCAATGTGATGACCATTATTAAAATGTTTTGAATTTATAAACACAAGATTAGTCTAAATAAATATGAACAATTAGATTATAGAATATTCAAGAATACCCAGGTATATCCTATATTGGTTTGCTTAAAGACGCTATGTGACCATCACTATCATTTTCTGTGCGGTGACGGTGATAAAATGCTGTACATGTAACCATCATCCACATCAAATTATTCTAGAATATTCTAAAATCAAGTTACCATTGAGTTAGTGCTGATTTGTTATTGATTAATGCCACATCATTAGGGTTCATGTGGGATGAATAGGGCAACGGTTGTGGTTTCTATGGTTGTTGTGGTTGCTGCTGCAATTGATCAGTTGGTTGTTGCTTATAGAAGACCTAGAAGGTGTCTTAGAGAAAATCTTGAGGATGAAAGGCTTGAAGCTACTCTTTAACAATAATTAGTGCTAATGTATCATCACATGTGCTTGGCAGTAGTTGGGAGTTGATTGCAATTGAACTTCTTTTAAGAGGGAAATTTCTATATCAGACCAAGGTCACTTCACTAGTTTTGTTATTGGGTGGATGAGGTTGGAATGCAAGATCCAACAAGGTAGAGAGAGTTCTTCAAAGTTTCTAGGAGTAGTTCATGACAATCTGCGAACTTGTTGCTCTGTCAATGCAAATAGCACTACCTCCAAATTTGAAAAACATTCCATCTAGATATGTTCTTGTTGGTAAGCAAGTTGCCATTACTTTATGGAGATTAGCTTTAGGTGATTCTTTTGCTAGGTTGATAAAGCATTTTGGTGTTTCTAAAGCAATTGTCCATAAGTATTGTTAGAAGTTCTCCAACTCAACATTCCAGCATCTAGGACAATTTCTTGTGTGGCTAGTAGATCTGTCAATAGTAAAAATAGGTTTCGAGAGTTTTTGTGGCTTCTTGAATTGCTATGGTGCAATTGACTGCACGTATTTCAAAGTTGAACTTCCTAGAAACACTTTTGCAAATGATTATTACAACAAGGACAAAGATAACTCAATTGTCATGCAAGCAATCATTGATAGTGAAGCAAGGTTCTTGGATATTTGAGTTGGAGATCTTGGGAGTTGCAATGACATAACTATTTTGAGGAAGAGTTCATTCTACAAAAGAGCTCAATCAGGTGAAACTCTTAACGGACCAATAGTCTCAAGAGGCCAATACCAGTTTTGGGAATATATCATTGGAGACTCAGGATACTATAAACTTCCATGGTTGGACCATTTCCAAGTGCAAATGGAACTAAATTGAGGGAAGCATTCAACTTTTACTTGTCATCTTTGAAGATGGTATGTGAGAGAAGTTTTGGATTGCTTACAAGTCGTTGGAGGATGTTTAGAAAGTTGGTTAAAATTGAGACCATCACTCAACTAATAGTTGCCATAAAAACAGCTTGCATTCTGCATAACTTCTAGGTGACATAGGGGAAATAGACATTGAGCCTAAGCCAGTGACTAATCAACCACAAGGCTAGCGACTAGAGCCTCATGTCGCTGCTACAGAGGTTAGAAACATTCTCATTACTTATGTAGTAGACTTAAACAAATCCACTTGAAGCTCACAAATTTATTTGCTTTGGCATGCTCACAAACTCAAGTTTTGTTTTATTTTTCAGGGTTTTAATTTGGAGATTTCAGTACAGGGCTTGAAGGTGGGCGCAGCAGGGAACCTGGCTGAGAGCAGAGAGAGGGGGCTATGATGAGTTTAGAGTCACAGCTGCTGCCAATGTTGGTCTGATTCTAACATTCAGGTTCGTTTCCGTTCTTCTCATAAGGAAGGTTTTTAAATGATTAAAGGGGGTTTTGCGTGTTGAGTCGTCTGGCGGCAAGAGGAAGAGGGAAGAAAATGATTTGGAATGGCACTGCAGAAGATGCTTGGAAATGCAGCTTGAGGCTGTTGACGCAAGGGAATGTAGCTTGAGGCCATTGAAGCTGTTCTATCACTAGAAGTTGGGATCCTACTTGGTTTCCCAACGAATTCTTTGAAATTCCCAATGAATTCGGTGGTAGGGCGAGTGGTAGAAGGCCTGGATGTTGTCCGAAAGATTGCAAGTACTAGGGTGGTCAAAGATAACACAAGCAATCTTTACTTCCAGTATGTATTTTCTTCTCTTAGTTCCTTGGGAAAAATCTTATCTTGAATCCCCATAGCATTGCCAAGCTTATAGGTGATACCTGAGCAGTGGTTGCTGAGAGGGGATTCAATCAACCATACACAAAGATTGTCATTTCGCAGTGTGGCATTCTTGGTACTTACTCTTGCAAAGTTCTTTCTTTCCTTTCAATCTAACTCTGATCCATTCATGTTTCTATTGCTAGACAACTGATACAAACAGCTTTACGTGAACGCTCGTGTCCTTCCAACAAGAATGTTTTATCTAAATTGATGGAATCGATCCAAGGATATTGGCAGTGGCAATGCAAGATGGGAATGCTGGGCCTAAAATTGTTGATCAGGTAAATCATCACATCTTCATCAGTTCATCATCTCTCTTGTTGCTTTGGAGATAGTAATCAGTGACATTATAAACTACAAAAGTGAAGTTCATGAATAAGATAATGAATTGACTTACCAAAGAATCAACAATTGCAAACAAGGCTTGAGTTACTTGATCCACATTCTTCACCATCTGGCTATCCACAACTAAAGTATGCTCCATGAATTCTTCCTTCTTCAGATTATGATAGCAAATTTCCTTCTACCTATTTTCCATTGTATCAATGAGGCTCACATTGTTGTCACACAACACTCCTACAAGCTGTTTTGCAAGTGTGTGCGGAACTTTTTCCTCAGCTAGCCTGAATTATGCTTTTCAAGATTATTGTTATTTTATGTCATTGCCAAAAGTGATTATGAACAAAAACTACAAAAAATACCTTTAGGCTTTGATTCTCCACATGGAGGTAATAGTGATTGTTGTTGTGAAGCTCTTGGTGCCAGTAATAGTGATTGTTGGGATGTAGGTAGTGAAGACATTAATTCCTAAGTTTGTCTCTGTGAATTTACAATTTAACAGTCCTAAAGCCACTCGTCCATCATTGCATAGAGTTGATCATTGAACTTTGGTGGTAAATCAGCTTCATGATGTTGTTCTGTTGTCATGTTTCAGTATTGCTTTTACCAGTAGGAACATGATATTCATATGACTTGATTTTGTTGAACTCTTTGTAGATATACTCCCAACGAGATTGGCATTGCCCAGGCAAATGGTTGACACCATGTGTAAAACAGTAGCTGAAAACTTAGTGAATGACTGGAAGTCTAAAAAATCTAAAACTTACTTAGAAACTTGCTACCAATGAACACTTGTAGTCTTGTGCCTCTTCTGAATGTTACCTCGTTGCTATAAGAAGAAATCATGCTTCTTTGCTTCATTCAAAGCCAACAATTCATTTAAAAACCAATGCCCCCAATTTCTAGTTGGTTTCAAAGGCTTCGGTGGAGTGGGAGCAGTAAAATTCCCCCTGCTGAATTGAGAACCATCATACATAAACTTTTAATGACATTGAGTGGAGAACATAATCTTTAAATCATTCAACTGTTGCTCTCCCATTCTGCTCAAGACCCTAAAACTATGAATTGACATGTCAGCAATAGTGGCGGGAGGAAATAACTACCACATCAACATTTTAACCTTCTATTGCAGGTTTCATGGTGGTCAACTAGCTAGGCCAGTTTTGAAAAACATTCAAATTGATTTCACTGTCACAATGCCACTGTTAAAAAAATGACAGTGATGGTGACATGTACTAAGGCAACATTACTTCAAATTGCTGATGTGGCCATCACAATTTGATTGTGATAGTCACATGTGCAGTGTCTATTAAGAAAACCAAAAACTGAAGTAATACTCAAAACTGAAGCTATAAAAGATATTTATTGTGGAAAAATAAAGAATATAAAAATATGATATATGTGCAAATAGGTCATACACCTTGTGAAAGAATCATTTGCATGTCTGGAAACCATAAGCTAATGTGACCATCATCGTCTATTTATGCAATCAGCTGTTTGGTGTTCTTTTGCAAATAGCCTGCAGAAAAAAAATCTATCAAAATAAATATTTGAATTGTAAAGAATACTTGGGGAATGCATAAAAAATATGATCTTATATAACACTTTTTCTCCATCTAGCATGTCATAGAGGACAAAGTAGCAATCTATTTACATTATAACTCAATGTAGATTGAAATCACTAGAGGATGATCCTAAGGATTCAAAACAACTAATTATCCTTGTCTCCAAAGGCTAGTGCAATATTCTAAATCTGAATACCAATACTGGATTTGGAATGATGCTAGACTGAAAGATTAAAGGGAACTGAAGAGTTGAGTCTAGTGTTCCTAAGAGTTTAAGAATGATTAAGATTGTACTCCAACATGATAGTTTTGAAAATTTTCATATACTTATATTCCATGGTATTGGAAGAGAAGGGAATAGTTGGTCATAAAACATTTTACAAAGTGCTAGTTGCCATTGAAGAAGCAATATTCCCTTATACTTGCTTTATAATTATTTGTGACAACAACATTATATGTAAAACTCCACCCTGCAGAATAGAAAGAAAGTTTTCAAAGGGAATGGATGAGTAGGAAATGGCACTTGTAACCTTTCTTATTTCCAAATGGGAGCTAGAACATAGATTTGGATGCCTTGAGAGGCGCACTCTGCTTGCGCCATGTCAAACTTCTCATCATCAAATTACTTAACTATCCTTCATTATGCATCCCTATATATCCCTATACTAATTCCTAAAGCTCTCCAAGGATTTGGTTCTTGACAGGTATGGCATTGACTTTGCGGAAGATTTGATAAATTTCCTTGTAAAATCGCCTTGCATACATGCTTTGCAAAGAGCAATCCATTCAACATAGATTAAGCCCATCATAAAAGTGGGCCAATTGTCTTTAAATTTAATTCTCTGTACCAACATCCAATGGAGCCTTCGTAAATATCAAGAATGGGCTGAGGCCCAGCGGAGAGGATAACATATGGAACTCAGAGAGGAGAACATATGAAGCATGTCAGGCAATGAGGGAGATAGGATACAAGGAAGGCAATGGGAACGAGGTATCAATGAGCCCATCCCCACCCGCGCCTCAAACGCAAGCTTTTCACACCACTACTTTCCACTTTCAACAGGAGCTCATGATAGATTCTCACCGGCATGGTCTTGAGAATCTGGATTGCTACGCCTAGCATGGCACTGATGTGGAGCAGGAGGAGCGCAGTGCTGCTGCTGAAATTCACAACAGCAGCATTGGATCTTGTGTTGCTGGCTATAGCAAACCCACTGCACTTAACACTCCAGATAGATTTCTGAAGACTCTCCTATGCCAAATCTCTGTGCGTCCCGCTCTCCATCCATGGGGGATGGGGCGGCTCACGGAATGGCTGGATATCAACGATCGATCTTTGGGTCAACACATCAAAACAGTGAAGAATCAAGTCTGAACTGCTCTGAAGATGTTCTCCAGCATCACATAAGGCAATGCATCACTCACAAGGCTGGACTGGCACGTAAATTCCGCAGCATGCATCCCTCAATTCATCTCCCCGTGGTTTTTGCACGCGCTAAGAAACGTTGCCCATGCAACTCCATCTGCTGGCAAAGGCATATTCTCCAGGACATCCTCGGCCTCTTTCAATCGCCCTAGTCGTCGGAGAGCATCAACAATGCAGGTGTAGTGGCCTTGCGAAGGATCCAATCCATTGTCAAAGCTCATTGCCGTGAAGTAGCTTACTGCTTCCTTGACGAGCCCCAGATGGCTACACGCCGTCAAAACGATGGCAAACGCTGCCTTGTCGGGTCAAAGCCGTGAAGAAACATCGCCCAAAAGAGCTGGAACGCAGAATACGCATGCCAGGTCTGGGCATATGCTGCAAGAATCGTGTTCCAGGAGAGCAAGTTCCAAGTTGGCATCTCATCGAACGATTTCTTAGCTTGACGAATATTTGCATCTAGAGCATATACCACTAGAATTGTGTTCCATGAATAGGAATCCCAGCAGCAAACCAAAGAAAACGCCCGGATCGCCTCTTTGAAACGACCTCTCTGGGCATAAACAGCGATTATCGCGTTCCATGAAACAAGATCTCTGTGTGGCATTTCTTCAAACAAGTGTTTTCCTTGATCAACATCACCTTTTTGCGCGTATGACTTGATCATAATCGTCCACGACAGTACGCTGTGCTGAGGCATCCTATCAAACAAACTCTTGGCTTGAATCAAATCCCCATTTTGGGCATAGCAGCAGTGCATCGCCCCCCAGAGGATCGCGTTTCGGTGGACAATCTCCTGGAAGACATCCTCCGCCTCCTCCACGAATCCATTCTCCGCAAACATGACGAGCATCACCGCGCGAGTGATGCTGTTCTTCTCGGGCATGGAATCAAACGCGGCCTTCGCATCGCCCACTCGCCCGCGCTGCGCGAAACCCTGCACGAGGATCGTCCACGCTACCACATTCGTCGGGCATCCGATCCAGCACTTCTCTCGCTCGCCCAATCTCTCCGCCGCGAGCAAATCCCCGCAGCAGCGTCGCCCACGTCTTGCAGTTCCTCTCGGGCATCGCATCGAACACCGCCTTTCTCGATCCAATCCGCCCGCAATCGCCCAGCGCCTTGACCATCGCAGTGGAGGAAACTACGTCCCACACCGCCATTCGATCGAACGCTGCCTTGGCCTCCCCCGGATGCCCACTCTCGGCATACGCGGTCGCGAGCGCCGTCCACGACGCGATGTTCTTGGCCGGCAATGCATCAAAGATCCTTCTCGATTCCTTCAAATGCCCACACCGCGCGTAGACAACCAGCGTTTCATCCCACCAAGACGATGCCTTGTGAGCTACGCGCGCCATGGGAGATTATTCGAGGTATATTCATCACAAGGCCTTTGCTTTTATTTGTTAGACTGTAAAGAGTTTCCTTTCTCTAGCAACTTTAAGGAGCTTCCTCGCTTCGCTTGTGGCTCCAAAGAATCACCCCAGCCAAAACAAAATTCCTCCTTCCACCACTACTACTTCGCTACACTGCTCTACCAAAATCCACCCAGCAACACTACTTACTTGTGGAGTGTGATTTACAATTCCACCTCTTGCAAGTCGTCTCCAAACACTCCGGAGGAACTGGCAGCTTCGAATCCCACTGTACCGGACTGTTGATAGTGGTGCCGATGAATCGAACTTTCCTGGTGTTGGTTTTGCTGCTGCTGCTCGACCATCACTGGCAGAGTGACTTCCAGAGCTGGAGGTGGCGGCAACGAGACGGTCGACGGTGCTGCTGGATAGTGATTCGAATAGAACATTGCTGGCGAAGAGCTGCTCGAGAGAGGCGTTGGCCTCGGATCGTTTCTCATATCCTGTACAACCGGCTGAGCGAATGCTCCATTCCCGTTTGAGAACGCTGTGTCGGAGACAAAGGCTGGTGCCGAGGAAGGATCCACCGAATGGTTGCTGTTGATATCTGGAGCAGCGGCAGCAGCGGCCGCAGGCACTAAAAATCTCTCTGGAGCCAAAGGCTTTGCGCTTGCCTTTGGCACCATGCCAAACAGTGGAGGAGAGTCCGATGATGTCTTGGATGGTGTTATGCTACCTTTGTTGAATGTATCGACATATCTACAGAAACCTCGTGAGATTGGAGTGCTGGGAATGACCAAAACGGTACCTTGATCTAACGTTTTGATGTGCGCAAGCTGCGTACTGGTTACTGCTCGGAGGCATTGGTGGGATTCCAGAGGAGGAGCCAACGGAAGGTCTGGTGCTTGTGCCTCGGCTCCTTCTCCAACCCAGCGCTTCAGTGTCTCGTCGTATCTAAACTTGTTGCTGTCAACAAGCTTTGCCTGCATCACATACCCGACCATCAATCAGCTAGCGCTCTTTCCAAAGCTTCTACAAACCTCCTTCGAAGGTGTTTTTATGAAGCCCATCACTCTTTGCACGAAAGAAGTAAAGACGCCTCTGTTTGGCATTCCTTTCGCTGAACTAACGATCTGATGAAAGAATACAGGTCTTAATCGAAGGTACACAAGAGCAAGTCGAGTTACCTGTGCAGGCCTAAAGTCAGTCTCAGAAATGCTTCTTGCTAGCATGTTGGATCTTCTCGTATTATCACTTATGGGTTCCATTGATGCTGACGAGGCAAGTGATAACTGCTTCTACTAAAAGCTGTTGTGGGACGGTTATTAATATCAGCATTATTGGAAGCTTTTGGGGGCACAATTGACATCGAGCCTCCCTGGATAACAGGAAAGTGAGTATAAAAGCCGAGTGTCCGCTTACACATCTGAGAGTGGATATGAAGACGCTCTTCCAAGGCTACAGCCGCTTCTTTGCACACATCAGCTGCATGGCCCACTGTTTTCAATGTTTTCAACACCGCTTGGCAATACTTCGAAGAGAAACCTTGTGTTAACGAAGCATACAGTTAAAAATCACTCCAACCTTAAAGCTTTGTTTATCTTTCCAGCTTCAGCAAGCATCAACGCATAAATAAGCTTGTATGGCTGAAAAGGAAGTAAAATAAACTGGGAATTGCCGGTCACTCTTGCAAATTCGTACACTTCCATTCGCTGATGAAGAAAAGGTTGGATCAACTCAAGATTTCAACCTTTTCCGGTGATGGTGGTGTGGATGAGTGTCTAGCTTGGCTAGCTAATGTAAAGAAGTTTTTGGCTACTAAAGGAATTCCGAATGTAGAGGCTTTAGTGGCTATTTCAATGGTTTTGCGTGTGGAATTAGCTTGAGGAGTCTTGTGCTGCAGATAAGAAACCATTAGTATCTACAATGGATGAGTTTGAGGCTGCTTTCCATTTACATTTTGCTCCTCACTATGACGTGGAGAATGCTCACACCGAACTTCGACATTTTCAGCAAGGGAAAATGAAACTTGGGACTATATTGAGAAGTTGACTTACTTAATTAATTGTGTTCTAATGAAGGATCCAGATCAGAACAAGTCCTACTTCATTGATGCCCTTCATAGTGAGAGCATGTGGCAACACTTGCATCATTCTCAACGTACAAAGAATTTGGAGGAGCTCTTTGATGTTGCTTATTGACAATAATAAGTATAAGTCTCACAAGCGTTTGAGGAGTCTTTCTGTTGAGAATCGACATGATGATTGTTGTGGACACTAGGATGGGAATAAAACACAAGCTGAAGTTTATGGTGGCTACTTCGGGTACATAGGGGTCAAAGAAGCAGAAATCTTTTATGAAGAATTATAGACAAAGTTGTTAACATTGCTGCGAGCTAGGACACTACAAGGCTGATTGTCCACAATGAAGAGCAAATAACATGGCATCAAGAATGGCCAATCTTCTACTAACGGTAAGTTAAATATTAAGAAGTTGCAAACTTTGCAGCGCAAGGATAACAAGGACAACCATTCCAATTGGAAGAAGAGGCTTTCGATTGTTGCTCGTCAACTTAACTATGTGTGGAACAAGATGAAGGTCGAGGACACTCATGCATCAGCTTGCTGGTTCCATGGTAGTCCAATGTGAATTTTACTGGACAGTGGGAGTGATGACAACTTTATTTCCACAAAGTTTGTTGAGGAGCATGGCCTGGTAACATGAGAAGTTCTTCCATATATGGTAAAAGGTGCAACTACCTTTACTTGGCGTTTCAATACTTCTACATAAGGGTTGGAAATGTTGGTTGGCAAAACCACATTTGTGAAGACTTTTTATCTCATAAATCTTCATCATGTGTAGTTCATTCTTGGGATGTCATACTTGGTGAAGGTGAATCCAGAGATAAAGTGGAGTATTAAACGTGTCTTGTTGGAGTATGGTGGCATTAAAGATGTGTGGTTTGGAGGAGTTCAACCTCTAGTTGTTATGCTCTCTACTACATCTTTGAACCAGGCTTGTCATAAATGAAAAACACTTTTGAGTTACTTATTGTTTGTTCATAACTTGGGGGACCAAGCCACATGTGGAGGAGAGGCAGTAGTGCAAACTATACTCGAAGAGTTCTTTGATATTTTTCCCTCTAAACTTTCTCATGGATTGCCTCCATTACGAGGTGTGGAGTATGGGATTATGTTGGAGCCAGGGACACAGCCAATTTACCAACGTCCATTTCAACAAAAATATGGAAGAGAATAAGGTGCATTTGCACAAAGTTCTTTTGTTACTCCATAACATCAAACTTTATATGAAGAAGAGCAAATATGAGTTTGCAAAGTCAGAGGTGGAATATTTAGGCCATATTATGACATCCAAGGGTATCAAGACAGGTCCAAGGAAGGTGGCTGTGGTGGAGAACTAACTTACACTAACTTCAATGGCTAAGTTATGCAATTCCCTTAGTATGGCTAGTTACTACTGGCATTTTCAGCATACGTTTGCAGAGGTGGCTATTCCTTTGACACGATTGTTGCATAAGAACGTGCCATTCGAGTGGAAGAAACCACATGAGGATAGTTTTGTGGCATTGAAACGGTTGTTGAGCGAGGTTTCAGTGCTTCACATTGCTGATCTATCAAAACCTTATGAAGTTATATGTGATGCGAGTGGTTATACACCGAGAGGAGTTTTCATGCAAGAGGGACAGCCTATTGCATATGAGAATCAAACCCGCAGAGCAACGCTATTCCATATATGAGCAAGAGTTACTCTCCATTGTTTATGCTTTATGGACGTGGCGGCACTATCTTTATGATGCAGTGTTCACAGTGTTGACGAATCACAAACCCTTTGTATATCTTTTCACATAGAAGGAGTTGAACACTAGGCAAGCTTGTTGGATGGTCAAACTTATGGAATTTTGGGAGTTTCTTATTGAGCATCGTTCAGGAAAATCAAATGTGGTGGCAGATGCTTTATCTTGTGTTTGCCATGTGATGGCGTTACAAACATAGTTTTGTCATCATTTGAGTAAGGTGGTTAGCGAGTTTGAGCAGTTGGTTGAGCATGCTTAGGCTCAAGATGTTGAGGTGGTCTCATTGCAAGCCCAAATGGAAGCATCTTTCTCATTGGTGAATGGGATTCTTTACTACAATGGCCATGTGTATTTGCCATAGTGTAAGCTCCTGAGTTTGGACTTCCCGGGAGGTCACCCAGCCCAGTACTATTCAAACCCAAGGACGCTTAACCCCAAATATCCCAAGACCCTTAACCGATTGGAAAAGGGGGTGCACTCTTGTTCATGGGCCCTTTCCCTCTATATTTGAACCCCAATGGATCGTCTCTCGAGTCGTTCCCTTTGGTTGCTTACAATCCACCACGCTTCCCTGCAAGTTCACGCCCTCGTGAACGGAAGCTGAGAGCCGCAGCTCTCCCGAGAGCCTCGCTCTCTTGACACCCTACCCCTCGGGTCGAGCCCAGTGGGAGCAAACTGGACCAGCCAGATGTCAATCAACATGTGGTGCGATTCCCCTAAGCCAACCAACAGAGTCGGACCCGAGACCCCCTCTGATACCAAATGTAAGCTCCTGAGTTTGGACTTCCCGGGAGGTCACCCAGCCCAGTACTATTCAAACCCAAGGACGCTTAACCCCAAATATCCCAAGACCCTTAACCGATTGGAAAAGGGGGTGCACTCTTGTTCATGGGCCCTTTCCCTCTATATTTGAACCCCAATGGATCGTCTCTCGAGTCGTTCCCTTTGGTTGCTTACACATAGGTGGATGCATTAATTATTCAAGTTTTATTCCACTATCATGATCGTCCAGAGGCTAATCATTTTGGGGGGAAGAAGACATATGAGTTGATTAAGCATAATTTCTATTGGAAGAGTATGAAGGTTGATATCCTTGAATACTGTAGGTCATATAAGTGTAAGGAACCAACTCGCCGAGGTGTCGTAGGCTAAAGGAACCCCGAAAGCATGACCAAAAATGACAAAGAGTTCATCAGATGGGACAAAGTCGAAGATCGAGTCCAAGACCGACTCTAGGACCGAGTTCGAGATCGAGTCCGGAATCGAGTCCAAGACCGACTCGGGGACCGAGTTCGAGTCCGAGTTCGAGACCGAGTTCGAGACGGAGTCCGAGATCCGAAATCGGGTCCGAGACCGAGTCCGAGGTCGAGTCCGAGGTCGGGTCCGAGATCGGGTCCGAGATCGAGTCCAAGATCGAGTCCGAAACCGAATCCGAAGTTGGATCCGAAATCGGGTCCGAGATCGAGCCAAAGACTAAGTCCAAATACTAATACGGGTCAAGGGGTGAAAGCCCAAAGCGTGCGTCTCCCAGGGGGGGGGGGGGCTGCAGGGGGTTCCAAAAGTATAGTAGGGATAGTGAGGTCCAGGAACCAGTTTAGAAGGGACTCTCCAGTGGGGCTCCCAAACTGACTTGAGGTTGGGACTGGGACCGAGGGGCCTTGGGTGGGAGTGAGCATGGACTTGGTTGGTGCCGGAGGGGCCATCCAAGGAAGTGCTCAAGAGCAGCTCCCACTCCCGAAAGGGAAACCGATTGCGGTGCTCCCGGCTCATGTGGAGTGGTGCCCCACTTGAGTACCATGCGGCTCATTGGTCCTCGCCCTTCCTAGGGGCTTGGGCCTTCCTTCGGGATGGAAGTGGGGGGCGAGAGGTACCCATACCGGGCCGCTAGGCCACGGTGTTTCGCCCCGGCGTCCCGAAGCAAGTGTTGCACTCAAGACTTGGGATTTAGAGGGTCCCATGATCAAGTCTTGTGGTACCAAAGGGATGTTAGGAACCTGGAAGCTTGGTGTGCTTGGCTGCTTGTGCTTGCGGGGAATGTAGCCGAACCTTTAGTCCAGTCTAACCTAGGGAGGGGGATTGGGAGTGATTTGGGAATCCGTGGATGGATGGCTAACACTCCGTTGCTCGTGCAGTGAGTAGCTGAGACCAAGTAGGAGCTGGTACCATAGGCGAGAACCTTGGCAAGGGAGCTTAGCAAAAGCCAAGGCGGTGTTGGACGGATAAACGGGGTAAGCTGGCAAATTGGAAAGGAAAAATTTGTGGCTTACAATAAGCTCTATCAACGAGTAAAGGTGATATGGGAGAAGCCAGGGGGACTTTTGCAACCTTTATCTATTCCTCAGATTTATTGGTGTCTTGTTTGCCACGAACACAGAGGGAAAAGAAGCAAATGTCAGTCATAGTGGATCATTTGACGAAATATGTGCAGTTGTTAGCTTTTCGGAAGAGTGTCACTGCCTTAGACTTGGTTGCGGTCTACTTGGAGAAGGTTTTTCCTGATTTTGGTTTGCCAAAGGACATTGTTATCAATTGATATTCAAAGTTCACTAGTGGATTTTGAAATAGCTTTGCAAAAGCTGTGCAAATGACTTTGAAACTCTCGAGTGGAGATCATCCTTAGACAAATGGGCAAACTAAGCATGTGAATCAGGTAGTGGAGGATATGCTATACTATAGCATTAATCAAAGGTAAGGACAATGGGATTTATATCTTTCATTGGTGCAATTTGCTTACAATAATAGCCAACACAATGGAATTAAGGTAAGTCCTTACTTTGCCATGTTTGGAAGGCATCCTCAAACAGCTGTGGAATTGGAATTGCATTTGAGTAAGGATGTTCAAGAAAAACTTGATTCAAAGGTGACTAATTTGGCCACGAAACTTGATGAGATTCTGGTGGTGTGCAAATGGAATTTGCAAGCAACTTTGGATAGAGCGGAGAAGTTTGTTAATGAGTATCGCCCATTCCAGGAATATAAGGTGGGTAATCATATCTTTGTGCGAGTGATTTTTTCATCAAGTGAGCAGTGGAACACTTTAGTGCCTTTGCAAAATAGGAAGAATGATAAACTTTCTCATCGGTATGCTGGCCCATATGAAGTGCTAGAGCGGATCAGTAAGGCGGCTTATCGGGTGCGGCTGCCAGTTGGGGTGAAAATTCATCCGATATTTTATGTTAACCAGTTGAAAGGTATATTATCTCAGAGTGCCGGGCCCAATGCCTCCTTGATGTATACGGCTATAAAAGATGGATCAAAAGCTTGAGTAGGGTTCCCCAGAAAAGGTGAAAACTAGTACAACTCATCCTTGCGACAAGGACTTTGTTAGGGGGAAGAATTGGCTTTGACCACATGGTTAACGTCAGGCCATGTTAGGGTAAAGAACTTAACATACTCTAGGGCTCATTGTAGTGCAAAAGACCTTTTGAGGTAGCGCGGGGGTGGTTAGGTGGTGAGGAACTTCAAAAGGAGGTGTAATTTAGTTTAGGAAGACTAGATTATTGACTTTTCGTGCTGAGTGATAACACAATTGTTGTTCATGATGTGAGGAATGTCATGGATGGGGACATAACACTGGAACTTGTACCAAACGTCAATAATATGCTAAAAAATATTCTTATTCTCTTTTGACATTTATGGATAATAGGAGTTCTATTTCTTGTGCTTCTTCTCTATCACCAACAAATAACAAAAGTCCTCCTATTCTCTCTCCTCCACTCTCTTTCATAACATGCAATATAGAATTAATGGAGGATGAATAGTTTATGTTTGTTTTTGCTGCAGTTGTAAATAGTATAAATGTGATGATCTTGGTGGACTTTGGCCTAGCAATTTCCTCTATTCAGTGTTTAATTGTTTGAAGTTTGCAGTGTGGGCATTTGGAGGAATCGAGAAGGATCTTGGATGCATTGCCAGCCAAGAACATCACGTCGTGGACGGCGCTCGCAACTGCGTATGCCGAGAGTGGGCATCCGGGCGAGGCCAAGGCAGCGTTTGATCGAATGGCGGTGCGGGACGTAGTTTCCTCCACTGCGATGGTCAAGGCACTGGGCGATTGCGGGCAGATTGGATCAAGCAAGGCAGTGTTTGATGCGATGCCCGAGAGGAACTGCAAGATGTGGGCGACACTGCTGCGGGGATTTGCTCGCGACAGAGAGATTGGGCGAGCGAGAGAGGTGCTGGATCGGATGCCCGAGATGAATGTGGTAGCGTGGACGATCCTCGTGCAGGGTTTCGCGCAGCACGGGTGAGTGGGCAATGCGAAGGCCGCATTTGATTCCATGCCTGAGAAGAACAGCATCACTCGCACGGTGATGCTCGTCATGTTTGCGGAGAATGGATTCGTGGAGGAGGCGGAGGATGTCTTCCAGGAGATTGTACACTGAAACGCGATCCTCTGGGGGGCGATGCACTGCTGCTATGCCCAAAATGGGGATTTGATTCAAGCCAAGAGTTTGTTTGATAGGATGCCTCTGCACAGCATACTTTCGTGGACGATTATGATTAAGTCATACGCACATCGAAGTACAAACCAAAGAAGCATCAATCAGCAGTCGAACGAGCCGAGCAGTGCATACTTGATCCTCTTCCAGTCGATCCACTTTCCTGTAACCAATGGTGCTACCGTTGCTCACCAGGTACCAGCCCAGCTCGCTGTCCCATGCCTCGACGTGATATTCCATGACCCTTTGTCCCATGTTTACTGGCTCTCGGATCTCCAGTGCGTTGAACTTTGAGACCTTGCCAAGATCAAGCTCGATCCAGCCGGTCGACTCCCCTTGCATTGGAGCCCAGAAAGTTTCCATACACTCGTCAAGGATTTGCTTCGGCCCGAACGAAGAGCTGCGAACGCTGCTTGCTGTCACGGACAAGGGATTCGCTGCTAAGTTGACGCTGAAGATGGAATCTATGGCGGAGCTAAACCGCTCCAGCGTCTGGAAGTCGGATTTGTCGATCAGTCCCGACGAGTTTGGAGGGACGTTGAGCAGGAGCAAGCAGTTCCTGGCAGATGATTTGTAGAAAACGTCGAGCAGCTGCTCCAGGGATTTTGGAGCCTCGTTCCTGTGCCAAAACCAACCGGGCCTGATGGAGATATCGCACTCCGGAGGGAGCCAGTCGGTTCCAGCACCAGACGTCAAGTACCTGTTGATGTTGCGAATTGGATCGACTCCTCCGGACGTGGCTTGGGCTCCTCCGGGCGCGGCTTGGACTCCTCCCGCTGTGGCTTCGGCTCCTCCCACCGAGGCTTGGCCTCCTCCTGGCGATGATCCATGGCCTCCTCCTCCCGGAGAAGAACCGCGGCGTCCTCCTCCTAGAGTAGAACCATGGCCTCCTCCTCCCGGGGCACCCCCTCCTCGAGCCGCCTCAGAACCATGGCCTAATCCTCCCGGGGCCAGATTCAGAGATCCGCGGCCAACCCCGGCCACCCCGCGCCCTCCTCCCACTCCATGGCCACCTCTCCCTCCATGGGCACCTCTTCCTCCTCCTGTTGGTGAAGATAGAGCACGAGCAGGCCCAGATCCAGCTCGATCGGCCCCATTTCCCAGAGCTCTGTTTCCTCTTCCAACCCTAAAATCGGATTACCTGCTTCTTCCTCTCCTCATAAATCTCCGCGGCTGCTGCCATGTTTTAATTCTCGGGCCGTGCCGCGAGATCAGAACTTCTTCGCAGGCACGCCAAACCCTAACTTAAGAATCTTCTCGAATATTTCCGGAATAATTTTTAACAACTTCCCTTAAAATAAAATGACCCCCCCAACACTTTAGATTTGGTCGGGGTTTTTGAAAATTACTTAAGAATCCTCCCTTTTGTTTTCGTGCGAATCCAAAATACTAATAATTTTCCCATAAAAAATAAGGGTAAGTACATTACTTTAGCTTAAGTTATTGTGCAAATAGGGAAAACGTAAATTTTGAACTTTAATTTTCCGGTAACTCTTGGTCCAGATAAACATCTCTAAACATGCTCATTTAATTAACCACCAATGAACGGCAAAGATATCTTTACCAGCACTCCCCCACTAATTTTCTTTCGAAAATAAAAAACTACAATCACACAATATTTGGAGCTGGAAGAATTGAATCCAACTTAATTTCAGCAAACTGATGAGGATGGACAATCTTTATTTTCATTTCTTTTGCACTTCTTAATTTACATTTCTTAATTTGTTTCTACTCTTCTTATACACACTTCTTCGGTGTATTTGGCCCATTATATTTAGCTGAAACACATGTACATGTACACTAGTACACTACGTCACTTGTTGCTAATTCTCAACGATTTGTGCATCTGCTGGTTGATACACACACACACTGTGTAGGGCTAGCTCCATCCACAAGAAAGCCTGGGCACCAGAGGCTGGAAGAAGTCGTCACAGGAGAGAGCAAGCAGGTCACCACTCACAACAAGCTCAAAAAATCTGGAAGGAAGACATCGCCGAGGAGCTGGTGAGTACATTGCAAGAAACAAATGCCGTCGTCACCAGCTTCCACACGTCTTCAACGTGCTCTAGGAGCAAAAACCCAAAGTTGGTCATGCCGCAAGCCACCATCACCTTGCTCCTGGAACATGAGGCGGTACTTGCTATCAGCAAAGAGTTTGGGTACCGGCAAGTCTTCATACTAAGGCTTATTATCTGAATCTAGGCACTCCGTTTTGGGGCACCTGTTGGCAGGTTTAGTCAGCATTCCTGGATTCTGCTACCAAAAAGAAATTTAAATTTAAGTAACGTGTCATCCTCCTTTTGCATAGTTTTAACTTTTAAATGTTAATTTTTTCTCCGTGAAGTTCAGGTTGACGGTGGTACTTTGCTCACTCAGCGGCCCATGTTTCTGCTTGACTCACAGAGGGTTTAAAACCAGGGATAATTGCAAGAAAAAGCACTGACATGTTTTCAAAAGTAGTTGTCACAGGAACATCCGCCATCCTGGAACACATGAACCCGACTGGCATCTTTGCAGATGATTAGCCTTTTTTCCAGCTTAGAGAAGTGGCCGCATGGCAATCGTCACAAACTCGGAGATTTTTCACAATTCTGATGGTCTCCTTCTGGTGCGAGTTCACCAGAGCACACCCCAGCGCAAGCTTCTCACTGTGGCCGCACAGGTGATCCTCTTTCTCTTCCTCGGGTATGTCTTTTAGAACGTTGATCACATCGCTCGCATACCCCTCCTCTTTCATTCTCAGCAACAATTGCTTGAGCTTGGCCGCAATCTCGTCACTCTGTGAGTGACTCCTATCCTCGACAGAAAAAGAATGCACTTTTCCTGAGCAAACATCCGTCCACCAGCTTCTCCCGGGCTCCCTGAAGCTGCCTTCACCTCTCATTCTCTCCACAACAGCGGCCCTTTCACTGAGCATCCCCAGGTTTCCAAATATATTGGCCATCAATGCGTAGGGCGTGCCGCTCTTGGGATCCATCTCCACAAGACGCTCAAACGCGAGTTTGCCGATCGTGTAATTCTTCCACTTCCGGCAGGCTCCGAGCAGGGACGTCCAAACCACTGCATCCGGTTCAAAAGGCATGGCTCTGAGAACTCTCACAGCTTCGTCGAGGAGGTTAGCTCGCCCGAGCATATCGATCAGGCACACATAATGCTCCAGACGTGGCTTGACTCCATACTGCTTGGGCATTTCATCCAGAAGCTGCCTTCCTTTCCCGACCAGACCACCATGGCTGCAAGCGTTCAACACCGAAACAAAACTCACATCGTCAGCTTTACAGCCCTCCTCCTGAGTCATGGAATAGAAACGCTCCAAGGCCTCGATCGATCGGCCCTGGAGAGTGTAAGCCTGTATGAGAGAGTTCCAGAGACCCGTGTCGTCCCGAGCTCGGCACTCGTCAAACGCTTCCTGAGCAGAATCAACATCACCGCATTTGCCGTAGAAGCTCACCAGGCTGGAGCCCAGAACTGGATTGTTTTTCAGCAGCCCTTTATGCTTCACCAGCTGGTGAATCTCCCTCCCGAGCTTGATCGCCATCACACTCCCGCAAGCAACAAGGACGCAGGTGTAGGTCCAAGCATCAGCTTGAATGGTGTTATCAGCTCTCAGGGCAGAGTAGTACTCCAGAGCAAGTTCAGCTCGCCCGTTCGTGTTGCAGCCCTGGATGATCGCATTGTAGGAGACAACACTCCGAGTTCCCATGGAGTGGAAAATCTTGCGAGCCTCCTCAAGCTCGCCACATTTGCAGTACATGTCTACCAGGCAATTCGCCACAAACAGATCTAGCTGTTTCTTCTCCTTGCTCAGCATTGAATGGATCTCCATCCCGATGCGTAGAGCTCTCTCCCTCTTCTCACTGGATTCGGTAGCAAGTGTGGAGCAGGCGCTGATCACCGCGACATGAGTCTGATCGTCGGGTTGAATGGTGTTATCAACTCTCAGGGCAGAGTAGTACTCCAGAGCAAGTTCAGCTCGCCCGTTCGTGTTGCAGCCCTGGATGATCGCGGTGTAGGACACAACACTCCGAGTTCCCATGGAGTGGAAAATCTTGCGAGCCTCCTCAAGCTCGCCACACTTGCAGTACATGTCTACCAGGCAAGTCACCACGAACAGATCTACCTGTTTCTTCTCCTTGCTCAGCATTGAATGGATCTCCATCCCGATGCGTAGAGCTCTCTCCCTCTTCTCGCTGGATTCGGTAGCAAGTCTGGAGCAGGCGCTGATCACCGCGACATGAGTCCGATCGTCGGGTTGAATGGTGTTATCAACTCTCAGGGCAGAGTAGTACTCCAGAGCAAGTTCAGCTCGCCCGTTCGTGTTGCAGCCCTGGATGATCGCGGTGTAGGACACAACACTCCGAGTTCCCATGGAGTGGAAAATCTTGCGAGCCTCCTCAAGCTCGCCACACTTGCAGTACATGTCTACCAGGTAATTCGCCACGAACAGATCTACCTGTTTCTTCTCCTTGCTCAGCATTGAATGGATCTCCATCCCGATGCGTAGAGCTCTCTCCCTCTTCTCGCTGGATTCGGTAGCAAGTCTGGAGCAGGCGCTGATCACAGCGACATGAGTCCGATCGTTGGGTTGAATGGTGGTACAAGCTCTCAGGGCAGAGTAGTACTCCAGAGCAAGTTCAGCTTGCCCGTTCGTGTTGCAGCCGTGGATGATCGCATTGTAGGAGACAACACTCCGAGTTCCCATGGAGTGGAAAATCTTGCGAGCCTCCTCAAGCTCGCCACACTTGCAGTACATGTCTACCAGGCAAGTCGCCACGAACAGATCTACCTGTTTCTTCTCCTTGCTCAGCATTGAATGGATCTCCATCCCGATGCATAGAGCTCTCTCCCTCTTCTCGCTGGATTCGGTAGCAAGTCTGGAGCAGGCGCTGATCACAGCGACATGAGTCCGATCGTCGGGTTGAATGGTGTTATCAACTCTCAGGGCAGAGTAGTACTCCAGAGCAAGTTCAGCTCGCCTGTTCGTGTTGCAGCCCTGGATGATCGCGGTGTAGGACACAACACTCCGAGTTCCCATGGAGTGGAAAATCTTGCGAGCCTCCTCAAGCTCACCACACTTGCAGTACATGTCTACCAGGCAATTCGCCACGAACAGACCTAGATGTTTCTTCTCCTTGCTCAGTACTGAATGGACTTGCATCCCGATGCGTAGAGCTCTCTTCCTCTTCTCGCTGGATTCGGTAGCAAGTGTGGAGCAGGCGCTGATCACCGCGACATGAGTCCGATCGTCAGGTTGAATGGTGTTATCAGCTCTCAGGGCAGAGTAGTACTCCAGAGCAAGTTCAGCTTGCCCGTTCGAGCCGCAGCCGTGGATGATCGCATTGTAGGAGACAACACTCCGAGTTCCCATGGAGTGGAAAATCTTGCAAGCCTCCTCAAGCTCGCCACACTTGCAGTACATGTCTACCAGGCAAGTCGCCACGAACAGATCTACCTGTTTCTTCTCCTTGCTCAGCATTGAATGGATCTCCATCCCGATGCGTAGAGCTCTCTCCCTCTTCTCGCTGGATTCGGTAGCAAGTCTGGAGCAGGCGCTGATCACCGCGACATGAGTCCGATCGTCGGGTTGAATGGTGTTATCAACTCTCAGGGCAGAGTAGTACTCCAGAGCGAGTTCAGCTTGCCCGTTCGAGCCACAGCCCTGGATGATCGCGTTGTAGGACACAACACTCCGGGTTCCCATGGAGTCGAAAATCTTGCGAGCCTCCTCAAGCTCGCCACACTTGCAGTACATATCGATCAATCCCGTCAACAAGTAGATGTTGCTTTTGTGCTCATCACTCTTGAGCACAGCTTCATGGGCTTGTTTTCCCAAAGAAAGGGATCTGCTCTCAGCTGAGTGTCTCACGCGGTGTATCAGCCTCCCTAAACTCACCGGTTCATCACCAGCTACAGGTGGGGTATGTGGAGATTTGTAGCGGGCCGTGGTGGCCTTACCTACAGCTGGGTCAGCGAGCGACTCGAGTTTTGCAGAGACCCAGGTTGGTGTTTTCCTGTTGGCGATCCACAGGCTCTCTCCGGTAGAAACATGTTTGAAATCCGGGTAGGACTCTGAGAAGAACTTGTTTTTCTTCTTGAACCTGTTGTCCCACCAGAAAGTGGGATCCCTGAAAAACGTTTTCCACTCCATGAGAGTTTTGAGAAATGACACACACCACACAAACCCTAGCGCCGCACGCATACCCTAGAAATCCCGATTTGTTAGTACTTAACTGTGTTTTCTGTTTTTTCTTTTTCTAATTCTTTTCCTTTTTAAACTTTACAATGTCACAGCTTAACTACAGCAGCTTAGATGTTTATTGTCTCTTTGATATATATAGAAAGTGAGCCAGCAGCAATCAGTTGCTCAAGAGCTGAAGAATCAGTACATGCATAATTTTCAGACAATCTTCTAACTAGCTGAACATCAGGTTTTTATGATTATTATTATTATTACTAACAACACGCACGAACTTCCTAGAAATCCCGATTTGTTATTCTCTGCATTCATTTTTTATATAATCTGTTGCTGCATGCACTTAACTGTAGGTAGTCTTCAGTTCTTCAATATAATCTGCTAACTAAAAGATATTGATACACTCAATATGCAAAAATAAACCACACTCTACACAAATTAAATAAAAAATCCTCTTCATGGGGCGACACGGCCAGAAACCTCAGGGCACCAGTTTCATGCAGAACACTTTCGCAAATGACTCTCGCCTGGGGCCCATGCATAGGAGTCCTCGGGCGGTGGTAAAACCTCAGAAGGCCTCACGTACTTATATTCACCCTGGGCTTCTGGCTGCTCCGCAACATACATTACCACACCAAACTCTTCGCACATGAAGCCACACATGGAGGAAAAAACCGCGTGAGGCCTCATGTGCTTCCATTCAGTCCTTATATGTGTTCTTGGCCTCGCTCAGTTCATCTCCTTTGTTGTCCATTTTTTCTTGCATGCTTCGATTGACATCTTCAGATTTTCAAGCGAACGATTGTGGCATACCGTGGCTACGTTTTTCGGCAGAGCTTGGAGGTGCTGAAAGCGGCATTAAGTTCGTGGAAGATTGATCTTGATTTGGGTTGTATGGATCTCTATAAATTTTGAAAATTGAGTTTATTTTTCTTCTTTTTCTTCTGTGTTGCCAAAATAACTGGTGTCAAACTTGCTTTTGCAGACTATCTCTGACTAGTACTTCTGGATGCGATCAAGGCCTGCTGCTCATTGCTTCAAAGGAGGAGATGATAATTGATCCCCAAAGAGCGAGCTCGATGGTTTTGTTGCTTTCATTAAGTTATCATTCCGCTGCGATCTGAAACACCACATCGTCCACTGTACTTTCACAGGTTTCGAGACAGGTACCCGGGAAAGGTGTATTCCATTGTTGTTCCTCAGGACCTGGACTTGTTTTGCCGCCTCAAGTGTGAGCTGATCAAGATGAGGGAGAAGCTTGTGATGGCGGAGGCTTGGGCTCGAGCAAGGTTGCAGATGCAGTATGAGGATGATTTCTTCTACAACTATGATGAGTGGGACAGCTTTGTGGATCTTTCCACATTGAGATCGTCGAGCGGAGAGTGTTGTAGCATAAGTTATCTCCTGGAGAAATGGTCCAGCAGTTTGGACGCATCCGCACGTCAAGATTGTTGGCCAAGGTGACTCATGGGGTTTCAAAACCTGCACTCGGCTTGGTAAGGTTTGGTGAGTTAAATAAGTATGATGAGTTTGAAGAGACAATTGCAAAAAAGGGGGGGGGGGGACGTCTAGAGGTGAAGCGTGCTAGCTCTTCTGAATGGCCTCAAAGAGGTGAGGTGTCTTAAAGAGGAGATGATAGAGCTGAGCATGGAGCTGAACTTGGCTTGTGCTCCTTCTTGTAAGAGCTAACTAGCTAGCAAAAACAGAGGAGACGGTGAAGAGGATGCCTCTTGAACTCCAAGAGAACAACAGACCTTTTTTCTTAAGGGGGGAGAAGCTCAGAAGTGAGCAAGAGGTTAGGGCTGATGTCATCCCTGTGCGCCAAGACTGCTGGGTGGTCCGGGGCTTGGTTAAAGTAGGCAACCGGGTGGAGGCAGGGGGTTGGGAGCAATCCGAGGCTTGAGGTATGACTTGTCTTTTCTACCTGGTGGACTCCATCCGAGCATTCCTACTTCCCTCTTTTAAGCTGCTACTCTTAGCTCGTCACATTTATACTCTAATTTCACAATAACTCGCATTTTCACTCTAATTAATTCTTTTTTTCCCTTCCTCTAGCTTTCCTGGGCCCCCCTCATATCCCTAGACGTCAGGATCATATGGAGCATATAAAAAATGTGATTAAACACCTCTCACTCTTGATCTTGTGGGATTCATAATATGATAACTCCTCACTCCTACTCTTGTGGGCTCCATAAATACACATTAAAAATTGTTAATTTATTATTATTAAAAAGCTAGTGTATTCCAATCTTGTTGAGTTTATCTATATTTACCATAGAATATATGGTAGAATCCTTACATCAATCCGTTTGCACACAATATAGAGCTAACCGCTTCACATGGATCTTCTCTTGACGTTGTGCATTGAGTGTCACCACATAGATTTGTGGACCAACTTGTTGGACGATGTGATAAGGACCTACGCAGCAAAAACCTTGGATCTGCAACACCCGATAACTCACCAACACTTGATCTCCAACGACATATGTAGAAACTTTAGAAACTCCAGCGGGTGCAAAGTCCGGGCAAAAGTAGAGTGGAATTCAGTTATTCAGAATGTGCCACACCCAGGAATTCAATCCAAGCTCTTCTCTTCAAAGTTCTTGTGTCAGGTTTATATCCACGAAACTGAAGATCTTGCCTAGACAGGGTGGTAACTAGAAACAAGGAATCGATTGGCACTGCTCCTCTCAACACAAAGAAGGTCCAGGATGGAATAGCAAAAGAGATGTTGAAGATATGGAAGTCACACTCCTACCCAGGTTAAGTCAGAAAGAACCAGACCATCTGACAGAGGCATTAGATGATCGCTTGTTCTTCAACGTAGCGCATAAGAACAGTAATCAACAGTATATAGGTGACTGTTCAGCTCCAGGCTTGGGTAGAGGTCTTTGGCCTAGGTGGCATAGAAATGTGGGAGCTTCGATCAAAGACTTATTGGATCTACAAAGAGCTAGCAAGCCATCACTTGCAGCAAAGTTCTTGTTGGGATCTTGTTTTTCTTCCTCAGCAGTGGAAAAGGTATGATACAATGAAAAAGGTAAAGTCAGGTATTTGTTTAACGTCCGCTTGGAGCAAACCCATGGCCTCATGACAACCCATTACAACCCAGGATGAAAACTCCACATCAAAGCTTAAGGCAGCATCGCTTGTGATCGCCTTCATCTTGCTTTACAAACTGAAGTTATCGAGGTTCGTGATTGGATAATGCTTGACTCAAATCATCTTTGTTATGGAAACAACCCCATCACCTCAAGGTATTGTTTCTTATCCCCATAACAGTGGTGCACTGTTTCCATGTATAGTTCCCAAGGAGGTCCCAGTTCCCAGGATGGCCTTCAGTAAAAGGATCAGGACGATACATCAGAGAGGGAAATACACTGAACTGGATCCTAAGGTTCAACTGGGAGAATGCTCTGCAATACACTAGTTTGGGGAGTACCTAAATCTGATCTTATATAGGATCCGGCTCAGTTATCCTGGGAAGGTAATGAGTTCAGTGTGTCTTTTTTTATGTACAGGTTTAAGCATGGCAGAGAGCTTTTGATGGATAAAATTGACACCAGGCTTATGCGGAAGTTGAAGAATCGGAAGTACATTGTGAACATGTGGAAGACACTGGTGGAAGCTAAGGTAAGCTGGCTTCTTGTGCAGGACAGCATCCCTGTTGGTGATTGGCTCACAGTTCACAAAACTCTGTGTATTCTATGCAATGAAAACCCCGTGGAGATGCTTGAACACCCCTTCAGATGCAAATTTGCAGTTGTATTTGGCTCTTTGATTAGAGACCTAGGTCCAGAATCAGCTGGTTCATCACGAAATACGGTGACATTTTTCCCTCTGCTCCAACTATGATGAACAGTAGCTGAGGAGAGAGAAGCTAGCAAAGCATCCGCTAACAAACCCACTAACTGTCTCACGTGACACAACACCTCCAGCCATCAACGGGGTCAGAAAAGAAAGAAAGGATAGGAGCAAGCGACTACTTCTCCTCTTCCTCTGGAATGTCATCCAAGTCATACTCAAAATTAGGAAACAACATCATCCTCAGCTTCCCATGTAGCATCATATGGAGAATAACCATTCCACTGAACAAGTAACTCTCTCCAAGTCTTACGATGTGTGCGCGCTAGCCGTTGCTATAACACACAAGTAGGGCCAACCTTCAAACATCTATTTCTGGAATCTTGATGGCAGACTGGTCCAAGATATTACCAGAATGCAAACATGCCTTCAACTCCCTACATAGAAGACGGGATGAATCTTCACACCACTAGGCAAGTCTAGTTGATAGGCAAGGTCTCCAACTCGTTTGAGAAAAATCCAAGGCCCACAGTACTGTGGCGACAACTTAGAACTACCTTGTTGTCTCAGCTTCAGACAACTGAAGGAAAACCTTGTCTCCAACCTGAAACTGCTTGTGCTGACAATGCTCATCAGCCAACTCTTTTGCCTGGTGCACCTTAAGAGAAGCCAAGTTCATACCAACAGGGGACCGAGGTTGAAAGCCATACATTGCCATAAACAGAGCCATCTCAATAGCCAAATGGAAGGCACAGTTATGAGCAAACTCTAACAAAGGCAGGTACTTCTCCCAAATACCTTGCCTCTTCAGATGACCAACAAACAATCTCAGCATGTCTTCCAGCACCTAATTAACTCGTTTTGTTTGTCCATCTGACTGTGGATGCTCATGCTCAGCTTTGTCTCAAGCTTTTGGAACACCGTTTGCCAAAACACCAAAGTGAATGTGGGATCTCGATCACTTACAACATCCTTAGGCAGCCTATAGAGAAATACAGCTGAGCAAGGTCAAAAGCCTTAGCATTCGTCTTCACAAGGAAGAAGTGAGTCAACATCATCACACAATCCACAATAACCCAGATAGCATCATTGCCTTGAAGCATCTACTATGAAACTCGTAGAAAATGCTATCCTACTTCCGCTGAGGTTAACTATGGTAGAGACCTTCATGCTTCTGACAATCCATTGTGACTGCCTGGCCGGTCTAGCAATTGTGCACATACTTATCAACACTTGACTTCATTCCAAGCCAAAATAAATGTGTCTCTACCAGAACACATGTCCTCGATGTCCTGCACTTGGTGCAATGGACACTCTTACAGAATCCACTGTCAATGACTATTTGAGTCTTTTGAGGATCTTCCTGCACACCATCTCATGGCACCACATGTCTGAGATAGGCGATCTCCTCTAAGAAGAACTCACGCTTTGACAGTTTAGAATACAGCTTGTTCTCCCTCAATAGTGGCAACTTTTGCCTCACATGCATCTCATGTTCCTCCTTAGTCATAGGACATCATCAAAGTAGTGTCTCACACATGAGATTGCATAACTCTATCAAAAGAACTATTTGATAATAGTTAGCCTTGGCATATGAAGCAACATCTTTGCTGAGTTAGAAAAAACTCCTTGAGCATTCCAAAGCTTCAAAATGAGATAGTCAAAGGATCTCAGTTAGCAATAAGTTGTTCTAGCATGGTTAGTCTTATTTTGATCAATTCTTCTTGGTTGATTTTGTATTGTTTTGCCATTCGTAATGATGGAACGATGTACTCAAGTGGTGTCAAAGCTTCAAGGCCGTAGGTGAGCTTGAATGGTGTCGAATTTGTTGAAACTTTATATGCAGTTCGATATGACTATAGGGCATCATAGATGTGATTGTCCCAGTCTTTCTGATTTATTCTCACGATTTTCATGAGGATGTTTATGAGTATCTTGTTTGTAGACTCTACTTGACTGTTACCTTAAGGGTAGTACGGTGTTAAAGCCTTGTGCTAGATAGTGAATTCTTGAGTTAGAATCTTGATGGTTTCATTGATGAAGTGTGTTCCTTGATCAGTGACGAGTTCTCAAGGTAAGCCATATTTTGTGATGATGTTTTCATAAATGAACTTTGTTATGTTCTTTGTTATAGCAGTCTTTATTGGTTGAGCTTTAGCCCATTTTGTCATATAGTCTATTGCAATTAGAATGTATTAGTTTTGCTTGGAGCTTGTCATAGGTGGACCAACAAAGTCAAGTCTTCATTATTGAAAAGGTTTAAGTGGAGTTTTTTGATGAAGTTCTTGAGTTTATTTCTTTAGTGCATACTTGGTTCATTGATAAATGTCACATTTTTTACAGAACTTGGCTTAGTTGTGCCAAAGTGTTGGCCACCAAAGTCTTGCTTGTAAAATTTTTCGAGTTGTGATTGCTTCAGCAAAATGTTTTCCTACTTGTCCACAATAGACTTCTTAAAATAGATCTTGTGTTTCTTTTGGGTTTGCACATCTTTGTAAAATGTTGTCTCTTCCTTGTTTGTACAGTTTTCTTCCCACGATTGAATATGGTCTTGTCCTCAAGACAAATTGCTTGCGCTTGTTGGAGGTTGAATATCAACTTGGTATTCTTGCTATTGTAAGGTAGTAGTAGATGTTGTCCATCTAGGTTGGTGATGTGTGGATTCAAAGGATATTGGATTCAGGAAAGTTGTCCATGTTGTGTTTCGATTGTTCATCAATTGTAATGTGGTTTAGGTGTTCATGTTCTCTTCTAGGCTTGTAGATGATCTAAAAGTTGTATTCTTGAAGTAGTAAGAACCATTGTGCAATTTTGCTAGTGAGAATTGTTTTGTTGAGAAAGTGGAGGAAGTTACCGAGTAAGTAGTATCAAAACTTCTGGAGTGCGTAGATCATTGCTAGAGTTTTTTTTTCAGTTGTAGTGTAGTTCATTTCAACTGAGTTGAGTCTTCGACTTGCATAGTAGGTAGTAGGTTGGTCAATCTCTATGATCTTCTTGTTGTTGCAAAAAGATCGCTCTGAGGGCATAGTTGAAGGTGTTAACTTGGATGTTGAAGTCTTTGTTCCAATTTGGTTGAGCAAATATTGGAGCTTGGGTGAGGGAATTCTTGAGGTTGATGAAGGCATTTTAACAATCTTGAGTCTAGTTGTAAACTTGATTTTTCTTGAGGAGTTCAGTGATAGGTTTTGCAATCTTGGCGTAGTCTTTGATGAATCTTCAATGGTATCCCATCTTACCGAGGAATGATCAAAGGCTTGAAATATCGAATGGATGTTGTATGTTGGTGATTGTGAGGGTTTTGTCCTTGTCGATAAGGATTCCTTCATTGGAAACTACATGTTCGAGTAGAATTCCTGATTTGACAAAGAAAATACACTTGTTAGGGTTCAATATGATCTTGTGTTCATGGCATTTGATGAAGCATTTCTTTAAGCATTGGAGATGATCTTCTTTATTGCTAAAGACACTGAAGTCATCCATAAATACTCACATAAATTCGGTGAGGTGTTCTTGAAAAGTGTCAATGATGATTTATTGAAACATGAATGGTGCATTGGAGAGACTGAAAGGCATGCGAAGGTAGGCATATGCTCCCCATGGATTGATGAAAGCTGTCTTGTGTTGATCTTCAGGCACAATGTGTACTTGATTGTGTCTACTGAAGCCGTTGAGAAAGGAGTACATCTCATATCTTGCAACTGCATCAAGAATTTCATCAAAAAATGGAATTGAAAAGATGTCCTTTTGAGTTGTATCATTGAGCTTCTTATATTTGACACAAATCCTAAGTTTGTTGTTCTTCTTGGGGACAATGACTAGTGGTGATAACCATTTTAGATTTTGAATTGGGAAGATGAATCTAACATTTTCGAGTTTGTCAAGCTCTTCCTTGACTTTGGTTTGTATGTTTGGATTCATTCGGTAGGCTGATTGCTTTGTTGGTACCATTTGTGATTGAAGTTCAATCTGATGTGTAGTTCAGGTGGAATTCCTTGTAAGTTGGTCTAGGACCAGGTGAAAACATCTTGATAAGTGCCAAGTAGTTGGGTTGCTTTTGCTTTAAAATCTTCATCAAGCTCTTGGGCAATGTGAATTTTTTTTGGTTCTTCAGGTGTTCCAAGGTTAGTTTCTTGAGTTGGTTCTTCAAGGTTGAGTATTGGTGTAAGTTGTGATCCTTTTTGTCATAGACCTGGTTGTTCTTCGAGTGGAATTTGTTGATATGTTGGTTTAAACTATTCAAGTTTGATGCTTGAATGTTCTCATTGTTCTTTCATGTGTGCTGGTGTTGTCTTGTTTTTTTTAAATCTTGGTATTGAAAATCTTTATTTTGAAGTTGAGGATCTTGATTGCTTGTTTTCTTCAGGATAATTCAGTTGAGATCGACTTAGATTAGTATTTTTAATTTGGGGTATGCCTTGAGAATTTGAGCTTCTTCATAGCTGTCGAGTCCTTCATTCTAGTCATATTGTTTGATTGTGGTTAGTTAAAATTTCTTTGCAATCTTCTTTACAATACTGGTAAATAGTTGTGGAGCATCTTTATGTCCTCCAAGGGTGATGGTATTGTTCCTCCAATATGTGATAATGTCTATTGTCTTGAGCCAAGTTCATTTGAGTAGTACTTTGTAGCAGCTTTTGTCTTTCGCCATTTTAAGTACGATGAAAGTTACCTTAAATTTTTGATCTTTAATCTTGATAGAAATGTTGTGCACGATTCCTGATGGTTGTACACTCCGATTGTCGGCCATCTTGACACTGAAGGGTGTAGAGTGGATTGGTCGAAGTCCCATCGCTTTGCAGATTGAATACTCAATAATGTTGACATTTGCTCTACCGTTTATGATTACTTATATTACTTTGTTCTTTCCTATCGTGATTGGGATGCATGGTACATCTTCATCATAGTCGCTAGATTGGATGTTTGCCTTATGGGATGAGTTGTTAGTTTTTTTCTTGACTTGAGCTGAAGTTTTTTTATGGAGAAGCTTGACATATCTTGAGAAATTGTTTTCTCAAGTACGAAGCCACCTGTGAAAGTTCTAAAAGGGTGAGTGTGATACTTCGTTGAAGAATGTTGGTGATAGGCTTTGGTTGTTCCTCTTTTCTTGACAGAGTTTTAGTCACAATTTCCTGATCATCTTCAACTTTAGGTTATTGTTGTTGAAGGGTTTGTTAAATTGTGTTGACTAGCTCTTTAATCTTAACATATAATCTTAACCTTAGATACCATCGACAATACAACAATGGCAACCAAGACAATCAGTATCAACGACCATACCAACAGGTTTATCAGCAGCCTTATCGAGACAACCAACAATGGAGACCACCACCCTGGCAAAATAACTATCAACAACAGTACCACAACAAGTGACAATGAAGACCACCTCTGCAATAACTAAACTATCAACAGCAAAATCAACAATATGATCCACCACCTAGAATATTTCCTCGCAACAACTATCAATAATAACCTCAAACTCAAGAAATTTGACCCCAATACCAACAACCACAAAATCAAGGTAATCGACCTCCTTAGCAAGATCAGCAACATCGAAGACCTCCTCTAACAACAAAAAATGTCAACATCGACTAAATTGAAGATGAACACTTTAAAGATGAACCTGAGGTAAGAGCTCTAACTTGAAGTAAAAAAAAAACACTACACTTCTGAAGATGACCTTGAGGAAAAGTCAAAGAACAAGAACTCTAAGACAAAATGTAAGAATCTCAAGGCATGAATGGCAACAAAGCACCACTGCTATAGTTCTTATCTGGGTTGATTGTAATGTCTTCTACTTGGTGTAGGAGTTCAAGTTATATTCTCGACTCATGTGACTTTAGTTAATCTTTTGTATTGACAGATCTTTGCTATATATACTTCTTTTTCACAAATCTAACACTTAGGATTTAGTAGTTTACACTCTGTTATGATATATCCTTTGTTCTTACATTTCGTATACCATACTCTTTTTTTAAGTTTGTTTTTGATTGTAACTTTCTTGAGTATTTTGGTAAGTTCTTGATTTTTGTCTTTCTTCATGACTTCAAGTTTGTATTCTTCTTTATCATCAGAAGAGTTATTTGTTCTTGTTGTTTCTACTCTTAAAAATTTTTAGAGCTATTTTTCGAGGTTCTTGATTTTCTTGGAAATATTGTCAATAGAGGTCTTGACATCTAGATCTTCTTCCGTACTTGGGAGAGCAACCATTTGCTGGTATATCTATTTCAATCCCTGTACATACCAAATATACTTACTTTGTTTAATGAGTATATCTTTGTAGCACTTTACGTGATATTTGAATCTTCGGGTATAGTCTTCGATATCTTCTTTACTGCTTTGTTTGATGCTCTTGAGATGTTTTAGGTATTCAACTGTTGTGCCACTGGGTTGGTACTTCTCTTTGAATCATTTAACTTTTTTCTGAAACTTAAGTTTTTCATCAAGATTATAATACCATTCTAATGCTTTTCTTTTAAGTGTGAAAGGGAATAGAAGTTCTTTGTTGTCTTCTTGCTGATTGACTTATATAATTTGGTTGAATTGCTGGAAATGTCTTTCTACATCTTCAATTTTGCTACTAGTGAAGATTAAATATATAATCATGATGCCATAGGGTGTTGTTGGGTTTATGAGTGCCATCTTTCTATTGTTGGTGATGGTTCAGTTTCTGGAGAAGCTGGATAAGACTGAAAGTTGTCAGTGTTGTAATCTTTGTAATCGAGAGTTTCGAGTGGTGGTCAATCTTGATCTAAGTCTAAATTTTGGTTGATTGTGTCTTCCTTGACATTGGTTGTGTTAATGTTGTTTGGTTTGCCAACTGGTGTAGCTTGGGTCGTTTTGTTGAAAGTCTTGAATATAGTCTTAAGGATTTTGATTTAAGCTTGAGTCTTCTATTGTTTGTCTACTTCTAATTCTTGATGGAGTTGTTTCTTCTTTTCTCGTATTTTTTGTATCTGATCTTGCTCTTGTTTCTTGAGTGGATCAAGGTTGTGTTTGTACATTCGATGTTGTGTTAGAGTTTTCTTGAGTTATCATTTTCTTAAATTTGCTTTTATGGTTTTGTTGTTATTGTCTTTGGTTTGTTAAGTTCTTCTCGAAGAAATGCTGTGTAGTTGTAAAATCATGTGGTGTAAACTAACACAATTTATGTATTGGTATTTATGTTGCTACATTATACTCAGCTCGGTAAAGTTGATTAGTCTTCAACAAGGTTGTTGCTCGCCAACTTTGGGATCATAAGAGTGCATACTATGGCTACTCTTTTTACGAGTCTTTGTTGTGTTAAATTATTATAAAGTAATCGTGGCCTACCTCTAATTGTGTTGTATAAAGTTGTGTGCGTCCTCACTATAAGCGTCTACGTTCTCCAGTTGATAGTGATGTTCAAAAAGTCAGAGTTGAGTAGTGGTTGTATTCTAAATGTTGTTGTCCCCAAGATTGTTGTTGATACAGGTTTCTAGATTCTTGATTTTTGTATTTTTTTATCTTCAATCGTTGTCCATGCTTTGATTAATTGTTATTTTTATTCCCCATCATCCCCAAGGGACCTCCACTTGTTAAATCCTTAGTATTTGATTTCTATTTGTTTGGTTGCTTCTTAATAGCTCATCTGATAAATGTATATTTTCGTTTTCAATAATGTGAAGAAAAAATGCAAGTGCTTATTAGTATGGTAGATGGTATACTATTACCAAAAAGAGTTTGGGATAATTTCCATTGAACTAAACTACCTATTTCCAACTTACTTGAAACATCAACAAAAGAAGAGATTGAGATTCCAATATAATCGTACCTTAACTAGTCCCTCAGCCACAACTACATGTATAGCATGCACTATCTTCACAAGATCTTTATACCATATACTACAAGCATTTATATCTATAGAAGAATAACCAGAATTAAGGATATTCTTGCCTTTGGAAATATTTTTACTCTCTATCTTCTGTGGAATAACATCTTTATCATTATTCCTCTATGTTCCAATTGTATTTCCCTAAGAGATTTTGGTAGGAAATATCTCTATTAGAAACATCAATTGATTCTGCTTTTATATAGAAAACCCACTAACATCCGGAGTAATTCAAGGTAACATCTTAATAATGCAAAGCAAAACACATCTAACTCTTAAAGAAACATAGTGATAAATGCAAGTAGCATCTAAAGATTTTATTCTTCCCTTTGCAATTGATTCTCCATTATCCCAAACAGTCTCTATTACATCTCCTTTAACAACTTGAGAAAACAAAGAAAAGTACAAATATCAAAACACAAATAGAAGGAAAAAGTACAAAAAAAAGACAAGAAAATAGGAAATTAAAAAACAAAGCTCCTTTTGTGAATATGAGAAAAGAAAAAATGAAAATATATAGTGAAAATAATTAAAAATGCATAAAATAGGCACACACAAAGTCAAAGAATTTCTAGCATGCACTTGCATGCTAAAGACCCAATTTAATGTATTGATGAAAGAATATGAGCTCACAATAAACCAAAGTCAAATTAAGAGAGAAACAAATTGGTAAGTGCAAGTTTGTAAAATGACCAGAGAAATGGGGGTTACTTAACTTTGAACAAGCATGGTCTCACACTCATTCTTCAAAAATGTAAGGATTTCCAACACTCTCTATCTCATGGTCTTTTGTTTTTTTAAGCTAGCGTGTGGGCTCATGCCTAGCCAAACTCAAATTTGAGTTTCTCCAAAGAAACTTGAGATTTCTTGGCGTGCACTTGTACACCTATAGACCAGTTTTGGATGACTCTCTCTTGTAAATCTTTGTTCTTTTGTTTTGAGATTTCTAGGCATGTGCTCTCATGCCTATAAACAAGTATGGGATGACTCTCTTGTAAATACACTACACTATCATATAGTCGCACACCAAGCAATACTAAAATACGAATGTATATTCTTTATAATAATGGAAACCATATGTTTTGAGGAAAGAAAAACTTACCATGGCTATAAACAAACCAAAACAGTGTGGGAGAGATATATGCTTAGGATGTGCTAGAGAGGAAGGAAAAATGCCTCCTAAGATGTGATCCATGAACCAGTAGTGGTGAACCCTAGAGAACCTAAATAATAAAACCTAAGAAAAAAGCATAAGGCTAAGAGGGGGAAAATTTAAAATGCAAGCTTGACAAAGAATTTGAAATGCAAGGGTAGTGTTATGATACTAATAGCTTGTATCAGTTTTGTTTGAATTTAGGCAGGATTGTTAAATAATGTAGTACAGATATTTAATGTTGTCATATAGTTCAAGAAGAAACTCCATAAAAAGTTTTTTCAAAAAATGAGATAACTAGAATTTTTTAGTATTTATCAAAATTTTGTTTACAAGATTATATAATGAGAATCATGGCTTGAAATTTATTATTGAAGAGTATATGTTGCATATGTTGTAGTTTATTACTCTATTTTATTCTATTTATATTCTATGTTATATTTTACCGTTTTCATTTTAAATTTTATTGTTTTATAGAATTTAATTCCTGAATTATATTGTTTGATCCATTTTATTTATCTTGCTTCCTCGCTTCGCTCGTGGCTCCAAAGAATCACCCCAGCCAAAAAAAATTCCTCCTTCCACGACTACTACTTCGCTACACTGCTCTACCAAAATCCACCCAGCAACAGTCACTACTACTTACTTGTGGAGTGTGATTTACAATTCCACCTCTTGCAAGTCGTCTCCAAACACTCCGAAGAAACTGGCAGCTTCGAATCCCACTGTGCCGGACTGTTGAGGTGCCGATGAATCGAACTTTCCTGGTGTTGGTTTTGCTGCTGCTGCTCGACCATCACTGGCGGAGTAACTTCCAGAGCTGCAGGTGGCGGCAACGAGACGGTCGACGGTGCTGCTGGATAGTGATTCGAATAGAACATTGCTGGCGAAGAGCCGCTCGATAGATGATCAGGCGTTGGCCCCGGATCGTTTCTCATATCCTGTACAACCGGCTGAGCGAATGCTGCTGGTGCAAACGGTCCATTCCCGTTTGAGAATGCCGTGTCGGGGACAAAGGCCGGTGCCGAGGAAGGATCCACCGAATGGTTGCTGTTGATATCTGGAGCAGCGGCAGCAGCGGCCGCAGGCACGAAAAATCTCGCTGGAGCCAAAGGCTTTGCGCTTGCCTTTGGCACCACGCCAAACAGTGGAGGAGAGTCCGATGATGTCTTGGATGGTGTTACGCTACCTTTGTTGAATGTATCGACATATCTGCAAAAACCTCGTGAGATTGGAGTGCTGCGAATGACCAAAACGGTACCTTGATCTAACGTTTTGACGTGCGCGAGCTGCGTACTGGTTACTGCTCGGAGGCATTGGTGGGATTCCACTCACAACCGGTTGCGGCCTTTCCGAAGTTGGCGGTGGTCTCTCCGGAGACATGGAAATAAGAGCGCCGTTCTCCTCCACGCGTGAGACGAGCTTGTTTGCCGTGGGAGGAGGAGCCAACGGAAGCTCTGGCGCTTGTGCCTTGGCTCGTTCTTCAAGCCAGCGCTTCAGTGTCTCGTCGTATCTAAACTTGTTGCTGTCGCCAAGCTTTGCCTGCATCACATACCGACCATCAATCAGCTAGCGCTCTTTCCAAAGCTTCTACAAACCTCCTTCGAAGGTGTTTTTATGAAGCCCATCGCTCTTTGCACGAAAGAAGTAAAGACGCCTCTGTTTGGCATTCCTTTCGCTGGACTAACGATCTGATGAAAGAATACAAGTCTTAATCGAAGGTACACAAGAGCAAGTCGAGTTACCTGTGCAGGCCTAAACTCAGGCTCAGAAATGCTTCTCGCTGGCATGTTGGATCTTCTCGTATTATCACTTATGGGTTCTATTGATGCCGACAAGGCAAGTGATACACTGCTTCTGCTAGAAGCTGTTGCGGGACAGTTATTAATATCAGCATATCAGAAGCTTTCGGGGAAGAAGGGCCTGTCATCTTGTGTAGACCAATATTGCCAAAAAACTGTTGCACAATTGACGTCGAGCCTCCCTGGATAACAGGAAAGTGAGTATAAAAGCCGTGTGTCCGATTACAAACCTGAGAGTGAATACAAAGACGCTCTTCCAAGGGTACAGCCGCTTCTTTGCACACATCAGCTGCATGGCCCACTGTTTTCAATGTTTTCAACACCGCTTGGCAATACCTTTGAAGAGAAACCTTAAGGATACAGTTAAAAATCACTACCAACCTTAAAGCTTCGTTTATCTTTCCAGCTTCAGCAAGCATCGACGCATAAATAAGCTTGTATGGCTGAAAAGGAAGTAAAATAAACTGGGAATTGCCGGTCACTCTTGCAAATTCGTACACTTCCATTCGCTGATGAAGAAAAGGTTAACAATTGTTATTGAGGACAAACACGGCTTACCTGGATAGCTTCTGGACTAGCGTACGTGCGTGGATACTTACAATGGTCGGCACCTATAAGACAAAGTCTGGCAGAAGGGGAGAAAGGCTCAAAACTAGCATTTGCAACAAGATAGCAAATATGGGCTCCACATATCTGCAAGTTAAAACTATGAGAAACATCAACGTGTGACCATGTATATACCTCATCTCGATGTCTCCAGAGACAATCACCAAGATGCATAATCACTCTCTCGTCCCCATTAGTTCGGTTAGCTGCCATTATAGCCAGGTTTTCCTGCCATTCTTCAAGCATTCCTTCTACTGCGTCCTGCAAGTCAACATGCACTCCTTAAAGCAAGAGAGTAGCTTGATAAAAGTATTTCACCTGTGTTGCACCATCTACAGCGGACGCTGGAACCGGTTGAGGTTGAAGCGCTGTTACGTTCGACGAATTAGTGTTCCCTACGAACACTCCGGCATGTTGACCAGCATAAAGAAGAGTTAGAGTTCGGAGGGGAAACCCTGGTTGAAACTGACGTTGAGCCATCTCCGCTATAGTGTCGGTGTAGAACTATTAAAAACCACAAGACCATCACTAACGGTCTATACATCAAAGCTCCAAGACAAGGTACCTTCTCTCCCAGCTGCCGGGCCATAAGAAGAGCACATCCCCAAAGTTGCCCGTCTTGAGCAGCCCGTAAAGCCTCTTTCTGCTTTCCGGCAATCAGTAGCCTTTTCACCTCAAATGCAGTTGCCTGTCGCCAGAAAGTCTTCGTTTGTATCAACTCAAGAGAAAAAGACTGCCCAGCCTGCATTTGCTGTTCGGTTGGAGTTGTCTGTAGACAGCGAGAGCCAAAAGCCCATGACTCTACATCGCGCTCCTCTATGTTCTCAAACGAAGCCTCGGCTTCATCCAAATGGCCTTTCCTGGCAAATGCTGTGACGAGGGCAGTCTGCGCAACGATCGTCTTCACGGGCATCCGATCAAACAAATCCTTGGCAGAAGCTATCTTTCCACTGCGGATGCAAACCGTGATCATCACATTCCAAGAGATCTCGTTCTTCTCTGGAGCCAATTCGAAAACCTCTTGCGGTTTATCAAGATCCCCGTTGTCGGCATATGCCGTGACGATCGAGTTCCACGTCGAGGCATCTCGCCGGAGCATCCCATCGAACGTTCTGCGCGCTCGATTTAGATCTTTCGCCTGTGCGTAGGCCCGGATCATGATGTTGGAGGAGAAGAGCTTATGATTCTCTATGGATTCGAAGATTGCACGGGCGTCATCGACGCTGCCGCATTTGCCATACATCTGGACGAGCAGATTCGCGAGGTATTTGTTGCGGCGGTGCTCGCTCTGCGCAATGCGGGCGTGGATTTGCGTCCCCTGTGACAGATCCCGGCAGTTCTTGAGCAGTGCTCCCCAGGAGAGCAAGCAATCCTCTGAGGTGTCTGTAAAAATCACGAAATTGGGGAAGAGCAATGCCATAAACTTTGCTGGATCTCACACGCATTCGCGATTCGCGAGGTATTCTTTGCGAGAATCCGGGCGCGACCTCCACAGCTCTTGAGAATCCTGGACGGAGAAAGAACATTCCAATCTAGCTTGGAGATCACGGCTAAGAAGAAGAAGATAATCCATCTTGCCTTGCAAGAACAAGGACACCCTGGAAGAAGCAAAGATTTTACTCTCTGGTGAGAATTCCTCTACTCCACTACTCCACTGGGCTTATAAGATTGGCTCTCTCCTCCATTCTCTATAGCAATGAATTTCCATCTGTCTTTCTTGCTCCTCGAGATACTAGTGTTCTTGAAAGCTGTCGCCCTAAATTCGCCCCCACCGCTCCCTCTCCGCCCAATTCCCTCATGGCGCCAGCTCCAGTTCCACTCGCGCCGCCTCTCGCTGTTCTTCCACTTCGGCGTCAACACATTCACGGACTCGGAGCGTGGATCCGGCCACGAATCGCCCTCCATCTTCAACCCGGAGCGATTGAATGCGTCGCAGTGGATGGACGCGGCCCAATCCGCGGGCGCGCAGCTCGTGATCCTCACGGTCAAGCACCACGACGGGTTCTGCCTGTGGCCCTCGGCCTACACCAATTTCTCCGTGGCTAGCAGCTCTTGGCGAGGAGGGAAGGGGATGTGGTGGCCGAGTTCGTGGCCGCCGCCAGGGAGCGTGGATTGGACGTGGGCTTTTATCTCTCGCCATGGGATTTGCACGAGAGCTGCTATGGCGACACTCTTCTCTACAACGAGTTCTACTTGGCTCAGCTCCCAGAGCTTCTTACTGGGTGAGTGAGACATTCTTTACTTCTTCTTCACGCATTTTTCTTGGTGGCATGATCACTGTGTGATATGTTTGCATTTGCTCCAGCCCATCAAACGGTTTTAGCATTAGGAGCTCGCGAGCTTGTGGGCTTTTGTAGTTTTCATCTCTAGCAGCAGATGCCTTGACGCGGCATTTTGTTTTGCGTGCAGATATGGGCCGATCTCCGAGGTGTGGCTGGATGGTGCGAAATCACCCACTGCAGTGAACATGAGCTACGATTTTGAGCTCTGGTTTGACACGATTCATCAGCTGCAACCCGGTGCCAACATCTTTTCCGACGCTGGCCCTGACATCCGATGGGTTGGGAATGAGTATGGCGAGGCCGGACAACCATGCTGGGCGATGGCGAACAGATCTTCCATCACGATCGGCAGGAGCGATGGCCAGTACGTAAAATCCATCCTTGCATGAAACTTTTGTTCTCGTGAAACTCGATCCAATTCGCAACATCAACAGGTACTTGATGTCTGGAGAGAGTGCTGGAACCGACTGGCTCCCTCCGGAGTGCGATATCTCCATCAGGCCCGGTTGGTTTTGGCACAGGAACGAGGCTCCAAAATCCCTGGAGCAGCTGCTCGACGTTTTCTACAAATCATCCGCCAGGAACTGCTTGCTCCTGCTCAACGTCCCTCCAAACTCGTCGGGACTGATCGACGAATCCGACTTCCAGACGCTGGAGCGGTTTAGCTCCGCCATAGATTCCATCTTCAGCGTCAACTTAGCAGCGAATCCCTTGTCCGTGACAGCAAGCAGCGTTCGCAGCTCTTCGTTCGGGCCGAATGGAAACTTTCTGGGCTCCAATGCAAGGGGAGTCGACCGGCTGGATCGAGCTTGATCTTGGCAAGGTCTCAAAGTTCAACGTACTGGAGATCCGAGAGCCAGTAAACATGGGACAAAGGGTCATGGAATATCACGTCGAGGCATGGGACAGCGAGCTGGGCTGGTACCTGGTGAGCAGCGGTAGCACCATTGGTTACAGGAAAGTGGATCGACTGGAAGAGGATCAAGAATGCGCTGCTCGGCTCGTTCGACTGCTGATTGATGCGTCGCGGGGAGATCCATTGATCTGCTTCTTTGGTTTGTACTTCGATATGTACAACCTCAGGCACTTGTCTTCTATTTAGAAGAGAAACTACAAGAGGATATGTATATTTCTTTTCAGGTATGAGAAACATATCTTTGGGTTGGAAATCCCTGGCCTGATCAATAACAGTCTCTTTGCATCACTCCTAACAGATTGGAGCCTAGAGAACAACCAAAAAAATCAAGAGCTAGCCCTCTACCCTTCGAGCTCGTGGAAAGTACCCTTGCATGGAGGTGGCAGCTGGTTAAACTTGAGAAGTTAGCTTGTCTGGAGGACCTCCTGCTTCGTCACCACAAAATCACACCTGCAAACACGTCCAAACATTGAACTAGTACTTCTCAGATTTAAAAGCTTTGAAAATACATTAGAACATCTTTTTGCCATGTAGTCAACGTGATGACCATTATTAAAATGTTTTTAATTTATAAACACAAAATTATTCTAAATAAATATCAACAATTAAATTATAGAATATTCAAGAATACCCAAGTATATCCTATGTTGGTTTGCTTAAGCAAACCAAAAATATAGTGCTTAAATTGAAGAAATACTCAAAGGTGTAAATGACTATAACTTAACTGAAGCCATAAAAGATAAGGTATTGTGGAAAAATAAAGAATATATGTGTGCAAATACTAAACAGGTAATACACCTTGTGGGTGTTCTTTTGCAAATAGCCTGCAGAAAAAAAGCTATTAAAATAAATATTTGATTTGTAAAGAATACTTGATGCATTAAAAATATAAGCTTATAAAACACTTTTTCTCCATCTAGCATGTCATAGAGGACAAAGTAGCAATCTATTTAAATTATAACTCAATGTAGATTAAAATCACTAAAGGATGATCCTAATGATTCAAAACAACTATTATACTTGTCTCAAAAGGCTAGCAATATTCTAATCTGAATACCAATACTGGATTTGGAATGATGCTAGACTGGGAACTGAAGTATAACTCTAGTTGAGTCTAGTATTCCTAAGAGTTTAAGAATGATTAAGATTGTACTCCAATATGTTAGTTTTGAAAAATTTCATATACTTATATTCCATGATATTGGAAGAGAAGAGAATAGATTGGTCATGAAACATTGAACAAGTGCTAGTTGCCATTGAAGAAGCAATAGTGCTCTATACAACAACATTATATATAAAACTCCACCCTGCAGAATAGAAAGAAAGTTTTCGAAGGGAATGGATGAGTAGGAAATGGCACTTGTGATATTTCTTATTTCCAATGGGGAGAATTGTTTGGGATGTTGAGCATCCCTGATTGCTATGCTAGATAATATGTTTGATAACATATGTCAAACTTCTCATCATCAAATTACTTAACTATCCTTCATTATGCATATATTAATTCCTAAAGCTCTCCAAGGATTTGGTTCTTGACAGATTATGGCATTGACTTTGCGGAAGATTTGATAAATTTCCTTGTAAAATCGCCTTGCATACATGCTTTGCAAAGAACAATCCAGTCAACATAGATTAAGCCCATCATAAAAGTGGGCCAATTGTCTTTAAACTTAATTCTCTGTATCAACATCCAATGAAGCCTTTGTAAATGCTAGCCATCAACGAATGGGCTGAGGCCCAGCTCCAGCAACATGCTGTGCAATGCTTCGCAAGCGGAGAGGATACCATATGGAACACAGAGAGGAGAACATATGAAGCATGTCAGGAGGCAACCAGGGAGATAGGATACAAAAGGAAGGCAATGGGAACGAGCTATCACCTTACTGCAATGAGCCCATCTCCACCCGCGCCTCAAACGCAAGCTTTCCACACCACTACTTCCCACTTTCAACAAGAGCTCATGAGAGACTTCCACAGCTCACTCTCACCGGCATGGTCTTGAGAATCTGGATTACCACGCCTAGCATGGCACTGATGTGGAGCAGGAGGAGCGCAGTGCTGCCGCTGAAATTCACAACACCAGCATTGGATCTTACATTGCTGACTATGGCAAACCCACTGCACTTAACATTCCAGATGCATGGGACACCACGGACTCATACGTGAGAGGCAGAGGACTATGCTCCTCATGAAGACTCTCCTATGCTCAATCCTCTGTGCGTCCCGCTCTCCATCCATGGGGGATGGGGTGGCTCACGGAATGGCTGGATATCAATGATCGATGTTTGGGTCAACACATCAAGTCTGAACTGCTCTGAAGATGTTCTCCAGCATCACATAAGGCAATGCATCACTCACAAGGCTGGACTGGCACGTAAATTCCGCAGCATGCATCCCTCGATTCGTCTCCCCGTGGTTTTTACACGCGGTAAGAAACGTTGCCCATGCAACTCCATCAGCTGGCAAAGGCATATTCTCCAGGACATCCTCGGCCTCTTCCAATTGCCATAGCCGTCCTAGAGCATCAACAATGCAGGTGTAGTGGTCTTGCGAAGGGCCCAATCCATTGTCAAAGCTCATTGCCGTGAAGTAGCTTACTGCTTCCTTGACGAGCCCCAGATGGCTACACGCCGTCAAAACGAGGGCAAACGCTGCCTTGTCGGGATCAAAGCCGTGAAGAAACATCGCCCAAAAGAGCTGGATCGCAGAATACGCATGGCCGGTCTGGGCATATGCTGCTAGCATCGTGTTCCAGGAGACCAAATTCCAAGTTGGTATTCTATCAAACGTCTTCTTTGCCTCACAATTATTTGCATCTAAAGCGTATACCACGAGAATTGTGTTCCATGAATAGGAATCCCAGCAGCAACACAAAGAAAACGCTCGTATAGCGTCTTTGAAACGACCTCTCTGGGCATAAAGAGCGATTATCGAGTTCCATGAAACAAGATCTCTGAGTGGCATTTCTTCAAACAATTGTTTTCCTTGATCAGCGTCACCTTTTTGCGCGTATGACTTGATCATATGCGTCCACGAAAGCATGCTGTGCAGAGGCATCCTATTAAACAAACTCTTGGCTTGAATCAAATCCCCATTTTGGGCATAGCAGCAGTGCATCGCCCCCCAGAGGATCGCGTTTCGGTGGACAATCTCCTGGAAGACATCCTCCGCCTCCTCCACGAATCCATTCTCCGCAAACATGACGAGCATCACCACGCGAGTGATGCTGTTCTTCTCGGGCATGGAATCAAACGCGGCCGTCGCATCGCCCACTCGCCCGCGCTGCGCCACGAGGATCGTCCACGCTACCACATTCGTCTCGGGCATCCAATTCAGCACCTCTCTCGCTCACCCAATCTCTCCGCTGCGAGCAAATCCCCGCAGCAGCATCGCCCACGTCTTGCTGTTCCTCTCGGGCATCGCATCAAACACCGCCTTGCTCGATCCAATCCGCCCGCAATCGCCCAGCGCCTTGACCATCGCAGTGGAGGAAACTACATCCCGCACCGCCATTCGATTGAACGCTGCCTTGGCCTCACCCGGATGCCCACTCTCGGCATACGCACTCGCGAGCGCCGTCCACGACACAATGTTCTTGGCTGGCAATGCATCAAAAATCCTTCTCGATTCCTCCAAATGCCCACACCGCACGTAGACAACCAGTGTTTCCATACATAATATCTATGCTGATGACTTATGATTAGTAAACAGAAGTACAAGAGACTTGCTATAATGAAACTTCAAATAATTAAAAACTAAATATAGGAAATTGCTAAGCCAAAGTCCACCAAGATCATCACATTTATACTATTTACGACTCTAGCAAAAACAAACATAAACTACTCATCCTCCATTAATTCTTTATTGCATGTTATGAAAGAGAGTGGAGGAGAGAGAATAGGAGGACTTTTGTTATTTGTTGGTGATAGAACTCCTATTATCCATAAATGTCAAAAGAGCATAAGAATATTTTTTAGCATATTATTGACATTTGGCAAAAGTTCCAGTGTTATGTCCCCATCCATACCATGAACAATAATTGTGTTATGACACAGCACAAACAAAAAGTCAACAATCTAATCTTCCTAAACTAGATTAGGCCTCCTTTTGAAGTTCCTCACCACTCAACCACCCTTGAGTTACCTCAAAAGCTCTTTTGCACCACTGCTCCACAGTGAGCTCTAGGGTAGGTTAAATTCTTTACCCTAACATGCCTTAATATACCTTTGAGTCTGCCTTTGACTGACATTGATCATATGGTCAAAGTTAACACCTAACAATTCTTCCCCCCAACAAAGTCCTTTTGCCAAAAACAAGTTGTACTAGTGATCACCCTTTCTAGGGAACCTTGCTCAAGCTCCTAATCTATCTTCCACAGTCATATACATTAAGGAGGCATTGGGCCCGTCACTAAACTCCCCAAACTCCATGAGTTTGACTATCCAACGAGGTTGTCTAGTGTTCAACTCCTTTTGTGTGAAAAGACACACAAGTGGTTTGCAATCTGTCAACACTATGAATACTGCACCATAAAGATAGTGCCACCACGTCCACAAAGCATGAACAATAGAGAGTAACTCTTGCTCATATGTGGAATAACATTGCTCTGCAAGATTCAAAGTTTGACTCTCATATGCAATACGTTGTCCCTCTTGCATGAAAACTCCTCCCAGTGCATAACCACTCACATCATATGTCACCTTGTAAGGTTTTGATGCATCAGCAATGCGAAGCACTGGAGTCTCACTCAATAATTGTTTCAGCACCACAAAACTCTCCTCTTGTGGCTTCTTCCACTCGAATAGCACATTCTTGCATAACAACCATGTTAAAGGAATAGCCACCTCCGCAAACTTATGCTGGAAACGTCAGTAGTAACTAGCTATTTTAAGGAAACTACATAACTCAGCCACTGTAGTTGGTGTAATCCAGTTCTCCACCACAGCCATCTTGACATCCTTAGATGTCACAATATGGCCTAGATATTCCACCTCCGACTTTGCAAACTCACATTTGCTCTTCTTCACATAAAGTTTGATATCACGAAGTAACGAAAAAACCTTGCGCAAATGCACCTTATGCTCCTCCATATTCTTGCTGAAAACAAGAATATCATCCAAGAAAATCTCCATAAACTCATGAAAATAACGCCCAAATACCTCCGTCATCAACCGAGTAAATATGGCTGGTGCATTCGTTAAACTAAACGGCATAACTATAAACTCAAAATGCTTGAAGTTTGTGTTAAATGCCGTCTTGGAGATAGATGCATCATCCATTGCAATCTCATGATATCCACTCCTCATATTAATCTTGGTACACACTTTTGCTTCACCAAGCTTGTCTAAGATATCATCCACATGCGGCATTAGCATTTTATCCTTCACCGTCTTCTTGTTCAAGACACAGTAGTCAATACACATCCGTATTGAACCATCCTTCTTCTTCACAAGCAAGACTGGAGCACCAAATAGAGACTTACTTGGCTGAATAAATCCAAACTCAAGTAACTTTTTGACTTATTATTGAACTTCTTGCTCCTCCACATAACTTAACTGAAATAGATGCTGGTAAATTGGCCATATCCCCGGCTCCAACATAATCTCATGCTCCACATCTCGTAATGGAGGCAACCCATGAAGAAGTTCAAGTGGAAAAACATCAGCAAACTTGTCGAGTACATCCTGTACTACTACTTCTCCCCCACACATGCCTTGGTCTCCTAAGTTATAAACAAACAGCAAGTAACTCAAAAGTGCCTTTCCATTACAACAAGCCCCCTTCAAAGATATAGCGGAGAGCATAACAATTGGAGGTTGAACTCCCTCTCCAAACCACACATATTTAACGTTGCTATACTCCAACGAGACATTCTTAATACTACACTTTATCTCCGGATCCACCTTCACCAACCATGGCATCCCAAGAATGAGATCCACATGATGGATATCCACGAGATAAAAAGTTTTTAGAAGTGTGGTTTTGCCAACCAACACTTCTAGCTCCTCTACACAAGCATCGAAATGTTGAGTAGAGGTAACTGCACCTTCCACTGTGTATAGAGGAACTTTGTGTGTGACCAGGCCATACTCTGCAACAAACGTTGCTGAAACAAAGTTGTCATTGCTCCCACTCTCTAGTAAAATTCGTATTGGACCACCACTGAACATGCCCTCCAGCATTAAAGTTGATTCACAAGTATCCTTGAACTCCATCTTGTTCCACACACAGTTGAGTTGACAAGCAACAATTGAAAGCCTCTTCCTCCAACCGGAATGGTCATCCCCGTCATCCTCATACTACAAAGTGTGCAAATTTTTAGTATCTAACTTACCATCAATAAAAAATTGGCCATTCTTTTTGCTTTGCTGCTTATTCTTTAGCTATGGACAATCAGCCTTGTAGTGTCCAAGCTTGCCCATACATAATATCCATCATGTCATGCATCTCATCTTGCATCTTTTGCTAATTTTAATTAAGGGATTGCAGCTCATAAACCATATCCTAAATGTTCCAAATCTCCACAGCTCCGTCGGCACCATCATTAGCACCACCATCGACAATAGGATTCCAATGTTCAGTTTGGACAGCCATCGCTACCAACCTCCCTCTGATACCAATGTTATAATCTGGCGCAAAAGGATAGAGATCTAGTCACCTTAAACTATGCTACGCCACCTCTTGAGGTTCCTCACCACCTAACCACCCCCGAGCTACCTCAAAAGCTCCACTAACTCTACTATGAACTATAAAATAGATTAAGTCCCTTACCCTAACATGCCTTAATATACCCTTGAGCCTCCCTTTTACCAATGTTGACTATGTGGTCAAAGTTGGCACCTAACAGTTTCCTAGTCAAGAGGAATTGGGCTATGGTTCCTAAAGATGATGTTCTTTTACAGTGGATTCTGTAAGAGTGTCCGTTGCACCAAATGTAAGACATCTAAGGATATGTGTTCTGGTAGAGACACATTTATTTTGGCTTGGAATGAAGTCAAGTGTTGATAAATATGTGCACAGTTGCTAAACTGGCCAGGCAGTCACAATGGATTGTCAAAAGCATGAAGGTCTCTACCATAGTTAACCTTAGCAGAAGTGGGATAGCATTTTCTATGAGTTTCATAGTAGGCACTTCAAGGCAATAATGCTATTTGAGTTGTTGTGGATTGTGTGATGATGTTGGCTCACTTCTTCCTTGTGAAGACAAATGCTAAGGCTTTTGACCTTGCTCAGCTGTATTTCTCTATGGGCTGCCTAAGGATGTTGTAAGTGATCAGGATCCCACATTCACTTTGGAGTTTTGGTAGACAGTGTTCTAGAAGCTTGAGACAAAGCTGAGCATGAGCATCCACAGTATGGACAAAAAAAACGAGTTAATTAGATGCTGGAAGACATGCTGAGATCATTTGTTGGTCATCTGAAGAGATAAGGTATTTGGGAGAAGTACCTGCCTTTGTTAGAGTTTGCCCATAACTGTGCCTTCCATTTGGCTATTGAGATGGCTCTGTTTATGGCAATGTATGGCTTTCAACCTCGGTCCCCTGTTGGTATGAACTTGGCTTCTCTTAAGGTGCACTAGGCAAAGGAGTTGGCTGATGAGCATTGTCAGCACAAGCAGTTTCAGCTTGGAGACAAGGTTTTCCTTCGGTTGTCTGAAGCTCACTGAGCTCTTCAAGGTGGAGGTAGTTCTAAGTTGTCGCCACAGTACTATGGGCCTTGGATTATTCTCAAACAAGTTGGAGACCTTTCCTATCAACTAGACTTGCCTAGTGGTGTGAAGATTCATCCCGTCTTCTATGTAGGGAAGTTGAAGGCGTGTTTGCATTCTGGTAATATCTTGGACCAGTCTGCAATCAAGATTCCAGAGATAGATGTTTGAAGGTTGGCCCTACTTGTGTGTTATAGCAACGGCTAGCGTGCACACGTCGTAAGACTTGGACAGAGTTACTTGTTCAGTGGAATGGTTATTCTCCATATGATGCTACATGGGAAGCTGAGGATGATGTGAGGAAGATGTTTCCTAATTTTGAGTATGACTTGGATGACATTCCAGAGGAAGAGGAGAAGTAGTCACTTGCTCCTATCCTTTCTTTCTTTTCTGACCCTGTTGATGGCTGGAGGTGTTGTGTCACGTGAGACAGTTAGCAGTTTTGTTAGTGGGATGCTTTGCTAGCTTCTCTCTCCTCACCTACTGTTCATCATAGTTGGAGCAGAGGGGAAAATGTCACCATATTTCGTGATGAACCAGCTGATTCTGGACCTAGGTCTCTGATCAAAGAGCCAAATACCAACTGCAAATTTGCGTGTGAAGAGGTGTTCAAGCATCTCCACGGGGTTTTCATTGCATAGAATACACAGAGTTTTGTGAACTGTGAGCCAATCACCAACAGGGATGCTGTCCTGCACAAGAAGCCAGCTTACTTAGCTTCCACCAGTGTCTTCCACATGTTTACAATGTACTTCCGATTCTTCAACTTCTGCATAAGCTTGGTGTCAATTTTATCCATCAAAAGCTCTCTCCCATGCTTAGACCTGTACATATAAAAAGACACACTGAACTCATTACCTTCCCAGGATAACTGAGCCGGATCCTATATAAGATCAGATATAGGTACTCCTCAAACTAGTGTATTGCAGAGCATTCTCCCAGTTGAACCTTAGGATCCAGTTCAGTGTATTTCCCTCTCTGATGTATCGTCCTGATCCTTTTACCAAAGGCCATCCTGGGAACTGGGACCTCCTTGGGAACTATACATGGAAACAGTGCACCACTGTTATGGGGATAAAAAACAACACCTTGAGGTGATGGGGTTGTTTCCATAACAAAGATGATTTGAGTCTCAGCACCATCAAGCATTATCCAATCATGAACCTCATAACTTCAGTTTGTAAAGCAAGATGAAGGCGATCACAAGTGATGCTGCCTTAAGCTTTGATGTGGAGTTTTCATCCTGGGTTGTAATGGGTTGTCATGAGGCCATCCGATGAGCAGGATTTGCTCCAAGCGAACGTTAAACAAATACCTGACTTTACCTTTTTCATTGTATCATACCCTGAGGAAGAAAACCAAGATCCCAACAAGAACTTTGCTGTACGTGATGGCTTGCTAGCTCTTTGTAGATCCAATAAGTCTTTGATCGAAGCTCCCACATTCCTATTCCACGCCAAAGACCTCTACCCAAGCCTGGAGCTGAACAGTCACCTATATACTGTTGATTACTGTTCTTATGCGCTACGTTGAAGAACAAGCGATCAGCTAATGCCTCTGTCAGATGGTCTGGTTCTTTCTGACTTAACCTGGGTAGGAATGTGACTTCCATATCTTCAACATCTCTTTTGCTATTCCATCCTGGACCTTCTTTGTGTTGAGAGGAGCAGTGCCAATCGATTCCTTGTTTCTAGTTACCACCCTGTCTAAGCAAGATCTTCTACAGCTGAGCTCTGAAGAGGAGGTGCCAGCTCTGGTTTCGTGGATATAAACCTGACACAAGAACTTTGAAGAGAAGAGCTTTGGATTGAATTCCTGGGTGTGGCACATTCCGAATAACTGAATTCCACTCTACTTTTGCCCGGACTTTGCACCCGCTGGAGTTTCTAAAGTTTCTACATATGTTGTTGGTGATCAAGTGTTGGTGAGTTATCGGGTGTTGCGGATCCAAGGTTTTGCTGCGTAGGTCCTTATCACATCGTCCAACAAGTTGGTCCACAAATCTATGTGGTGACACTCAATGCACAACGTCAAGAGAAGATCCATGTGAAGCGGTTAGCTCGATATTGTGTGTGAACGGATTGATGTAAGGATTCTACCATATATTCCAAAATTGGAATACACTAACTTTTTAATAATAATAAATTAACAATTTTTAATGTGTATTTATTGTAAGTTAGAGGAAGGGAAAAAAAAGAATTAATTAGAGTGAAAATGCGAGTTATTGTGAAATTAGAGTATAAATGTGACGAGCTAAGAGTAAAAACGTGATGTAGCAGCTTAAAAGAGGGAAGTAGGAATGCTCGGATGGAGTTCCACCAGGTAGAAAAGACAAGTCATACCTCAAGCCTCGGATTGCTCCCAACCCCCTGCCTCCACCCGGTTGCCTACTTTAACCAAGCCCCGAACCACCCAGCAGTCTTGGTGCACAGGGATGACATCAGCCCTAACCTCTTGCTCCACCGCTCCTACTTCTGAGCTGCTAGCAGCTTCTCCCCCCCTTAAGAAAAAAGGTCTGTTGTTCTCTTGGAGTTCAAGAGGCATCCTCTTCACCGTCTCCTCTGTTTTTGCTAGCTAGTTAGCTCTTACAAGGAGCACAAGCCAAGTTCAGCTCCATGCTCAGCTCTATCATCTCCTCTTTAAGACACCTCACCTCTTTGAAGCCATTCAGGAGAGCTAGCACGCTTCACGTCTAGATGTCTCCCCCCCCCCCCCTTTTTTTTGCGATTGTCTCTTCAAACTCATCGTACTTATTTAACTCACCAAACCTTACCAAGCCGAGTGCAGGTTTTGAAACCCCATGAGTCACCTTGGCCTTTTTCCATCTTCCAGTTGAGCTCTCCAACAATCTTGACGTGCGGATGCGTGCAAACTGCTCCTTGAGCCAGGACCATTTCTCCAGGAGATAACTTATGCTACAACCGACGATCTCAATGTGGAAAGTTCCACAAAGCTGTCCCACTCATCATAGTTGTAGAAGAAATCATCCTCATACTGCATCTGCAACTTTGCTCGATCCCACGCCTCCACCATCGCAAGCATCTCCCTCATCTTGATCAGCTCACACTTGAGGCGGCAAAACAAGTCCAGGTCCTGAGGAACAACAATGGAATACACCTTTCCTGGGTACCTGTCTCGAAACCTGTGAAAGTACAGTGGACGATGTGGTGTTTCAGATCGCAGCGGAATGATAACTTGATGGAAACAACAAAACCATCGAGCTCGCTCTTTGGGGATCAATTATCATCTCCTCCTTTGAAGCAATGAGCAGCAGGCCTTGATTGCATCCAGAAGTACTAGAGATAGTCTGCAAAAGCAAGTTTGACACCAGTTATTTTGGCAACACAGAAGAAAAAGAAGAAAAATAAACTCAAGTTTCAAAATTTATAGAGATCCATACAATCCAAATCAAGATCAATCCTCCACGAACTTAATGCCGCTTTCAGCACCTCCAAGCTCTGCCGAAAAACGTAGCCACGGTATGCCACAATCGTTCGCTTGAAAATCTGAAGATGTCAATCGAAGCATGCAAGAAAAAACATGAAGTAAAGAAGCGCAGGTGGACAACAAAGGAGATGAACTGAGCGAGGCCAAGAACACATATAAGGACTGAATGGAAGCACGTGAGGCCTCACGCGGTTTTTTCCTCCATGCGTGGCTTCATGTGCGAAGAGTTTGGTGTGGTAAGGTATGTTGTGGAGCAGCCAGAAGCCCAGGGTGAATATAAGTACGTGAGGCCTTGTGAAGTTTTACCACCGCCCGAGGACTCCTGTGCATGGGCCCCGGGCGAGAGTCATTTGCGAAAGTGTTCTGCATGAAACTGGTGCCCTGAGGCTTCTGGCTGCGTCGCCCCATGAAGAGCATTTTTTATTTAATTTGTGTAGAGTGTGGTTTATTTTTGTATATTGAGTGTATCGATATCTTTTAGTTAGCAGATTATATTGAAGAACTGAAGACTACCTACAGTTAAGTGCATGCAGCAACAGATTATATAAAAAATGAATGCAGAGAATAACAAATCGGAATTTCTAGGAAGTTCGTGCGTGTTGTTAGTAATAATAATAATAATCATAAAAACCTGATGTTCAGCCAGTTAGAAGATTGTCTGAAAATTATGCATGTACTGATTCTTCAGCTCTTGAGCAACTGATTGCTGCTGGCTCACTTTCTATATATATCAAAGAAACAATAAACATCTAAGCTGCTGCAGTTAAGCTGTGACATTGTAAAGTTTAAAAAGGAAAAGAATTAGAAAAAGAAAAAACAGAAAACACGAGCTTTTTACTACTACAGTTAAGTGCATGCAATAACAAATAGGGATTTCTAGGGTATGCGTGCGGCGCTAGGGTTTGTGTGGTGTGTGTGCAACAATCTCATGCAGTGGAAAACGTTTTTCAGGGATCCCACTTTCTGGTGGTTCAAGAAGAAAAACAAGTTCTTCTCAGAGTCCTACCCGGATTTCAAACATGTTTCTACCGGAGAGAGGGATCGCCAACAGGAAAACACCAACCTGGGTCTCTGCAAAACTCGAGTCGCTCGCTGACCCAGCTGTAGGTAAGGCCACCACGGCCCGCTACAAATCTCCACATACCCCACCTGTAGCTGGTGATGAACCGGTGAGTTTAGGGAGGCCGCGTGAGAGACTCACCTGAGAGCAGATCCCTTTCTTTGGGAAAACAAGCCCATGAAGCTGTGCTCAAGAGTGATGAGCACAAAAGCAACATCTACTTGTTGACGGGATTGATCGATATGTACTGCAAGTGTGGCGAGCTTGAGGAGGCTCGCAAGATTTTCGACTCCATGGGAACCCGGAGTGTTGTGTCCTACAACGCGATCATCCAGGGCTGCGGCTCGAACGGGCAAGCTGAACTCGCTCTGGAGTACTACTCTGCCCTGAGAGCTTGTACCACCATTCAACCCAACGATTGGACACATGTCGCGGTGATCAGCGCCTGCTCCAGACTTGCTACCGAATCCAGCGAGAAGAGGGAGAGAGCTCTATGCATCGGATGGAGATCCATTCAATGCTGAGCAAGGAGAAGAAACAGGTAGATCTGTTCGTGGCGACTTGCCTGGTCGACATGTACTGCAAGTGTGGCGAGCTTGAGGAGGCTCGCAGGATTTTCCACTCCATGGGAACTCGGAGTGTTGTGTCCTACAATGCGATCAGCCAGGGCTGTGGCTCGAACGGGCAAGCTGAACTTGCTCTGGAGTACTACTCTGCCCTGAGAGCTGATAACACTATTGAACCTGACGATCGGACACATGTCGCGGTGATCAGCGCCTGCTCCACACTTGCTACCGAATCCAGCGAGAAGAGGGAGAGAGCTCTACGCATCGGGATGGAAGTCCATTCAGTACTGAGCAAGGAGAAGAAACATCTAGGTCTGTACATGGGGACTTGCCTGGTAGACATGTACTGCAAGTGTGGCGAGCTTGAGGAGGCTCGCAAGATTTTCCACTCCATGGGAACTCGGAGTGTTGTCTCCTACACTGCGATCATCCAGGGCTGCAACACGAACGGGCGAGCTGAACTTGCTCTGGAGTACTACTCTGCCCTGAGAGCTGATAACACCATTCAAGCTCATGCTTGCACCTCCACCTGTGTCCTTGTTGCTTGCGGGAGTGTGATGGCGATCAAGCTCGGGAGGGAGATTCACCAGCTGGTGAAGCATAAAGAACTGCTGAAAAACAATCCAGTTCTGGGCTCCAGCCTGGTGAGCTTCTACGGCAAATGCAGCGATGTTGATTCTGCTCAGGAAGCGTTTGACGAGTGCCAAGCTCGGGACAACACGGGTCTCTGGAACTCTCTCATACAGGCTTACACTTTCCAGGGCCGATCGATCGAGACCTTGGAGCGTTTCTATTCCATGACTCAGGAGGAGGCCTGTAAAGCTGACGATGTGAGTTTTGTCTCGGTGTTGAACACTTGCAGCCATGGTGGTCTAGGAAGGCAGCTTCTGGATGAAATGCCCAAGCAGTATGGAGTCAAGCCACGTCTGGAGCATTATGTGTGCCTGATCGATATGCTCGGGCGAGCTAACCTCCTCGATGAAGCTGTGAGAGTTCTCAGAGCCATGCCTTTTGAACCGGATGCAGTGGTTTGGACGTCCCTGCTCGGAGCCTGCTGGAAGTGGAAGAATTACACGATTGGCAAACTCGCGTTTGAGTGTCTTGTGGAGATGGATCCCAAGAGCGGCACGCCCTACGCATTGATGGCCAATATATTTGGAAACCTGGGGATGCTCAGTGAAAGGGCCGCTGTTGTGGAGAGAATGAGAGGTGAAGGCAGCTTCAGGAGCCCGGGAGAAGCTGGTGGACGGATGTTAGCTCTCTTTCCCTTCCTCGGGTATGTCTTTTAGAACGTTGATCACATCGCTCATGTACCCCTTCTCTTTCATTCTCAGCAACAATTGCTTGAGCTTGGCCGCAATCTCGTTGCTCTGTGAGTGACTCCTATCCCCGACAGAAAAAGAATGCACTTTTCCTGTATCACCTGTGCGGCCACAGTGAGAAGCTTGTGCTGGGGTGTGCTCTGGTGAAGTCGCACCAGAAGGAGACCATCAGAATTGTGAGAAATCTCCGAGTTTGTGAAGATTGCCAATGTGGCCACTGCTCTCATCTCTAAGCTGGAAAAAAGGCTAATCATCTGCAAAGATGCCAGTCGGGTTCATGTGTTCCAGGATGGCAGATGTTCCTGTGACAACTACTTTTGAAAACATGTCAGTGCTCTTTCTTGCAGTTATCCCTGGTTTTAAACCCTCCGTGAGTCAAGCAGAAACATGGGCCACTGAGTGAGCATGCCTCGTCAAAGTACCGCCACCAACCTGAACTTCACGGAGAAAAAATTAACATTTAAAAGTTAAAACTATGCAAAAGGAGGATGACACGTTGTCTTAAATTTAAATTTCTTTTTGGTAGCAGAATCCGGGAATGCTGACTAAACCTGCCAACAGGTGCCCCAAAACAGATCAGATAATAAGCCTTAGTATGAAGACTTGCCGGTACCCAAACTCTTTGCTGATAGCAAGTACCGCCTCATGTTCCAGGAGCAAGGTGATGGCGGCTTGCAGCATGACCAACTTTGGGTTTGTGCTCCTAGAGGACGTTGAAGACGTGTGGAAGCTGGTGACAATGGCATTTGTTTCTTGCGACGTACTCACTAGTTCCTTGGCAACGTCTTCCTTCCAGATTTTTTGAGCTTGTTGTGAGTGGTGACCTGCTTGCTCTCTCCTGTGACGACTTCTTCCAGCCTCTAGTGCCCAACCTCAAGGCTCTCTTGTGGATGGAGCTAGCCCTACACAGTGTGTGTGTGTGTGTGTGTTTCAACCAGCAGATGCACAAATTGTTGAGAATTAGCAACAAGTGTATCATAAGCTTAGTACATAGTGTACTAATGGGCCAAATACACCGAAGAAGTGTGTATAAGAAGAGTAGAAACAAATTAAGAAATGTAAGAAGTGCAAAAGAAATGAAAATAAAAATTGTCCATCCTCATCAGTTTGCTGAAATTAAGTTGGATTCAATTCTTCCAGCTCCAAATATTGTGTGATTGAGTTTAAATTACTTAATAGTAGAAAATAAGAAAAAAAACAAATATTGAAAAAATAGTGTTGTGAGTGCTTGGAATATAGAAAGGAATACAGAAAATGTGCATATCAATTAGCCCAAAAACCCTAGTTTATATACAAGAGGTCCGGATTAAAACCAATCTGACAGCTACCAAAATCTCACTATACTAATATTTCGTAGTTGTAAACTTGGCCTTCACATCATTCCCTCCTCTCAGAATAACGGAATACCATTAGGGTTCTCTTATAGATGGGCTAAGATCTGGAGGAACATCAGGAGAAGGCATTGGCGGATCTGTAGGTGGTATTATCTGTTTCTGATCCCTTTGTATGAAGCGTTTCAACCGCTACACATGCACAATCTCTGAAGGATCGGCCTGCTGAACATTATGTTGAACCTCATAAACTTGTGGTCCCACTTGCCACAACATCTGATATGGTCCTTTCCACTGAGCAAGGAGCTTCTTAGATAAACCACATACCGTAAGGTGGGGAAAAAGGACCAACACCAAGTCATCCACTTTGTACTTCACAGGTGGACGATGATGGGAGTTGTAGCACCGTTATTGTCTGACTTGTACACGGCCTAAGTGTTTGGTAGACTCTGCTCGAACAAGTGGAAGGATGCTCGTCAAATATTGGTCCCAAGACCTAGCATCGGTAGCTCGTGGCAATTGCGAAAGTAGACCCAGCTCCGTTGGTAATACTGGATCATGATCATATAGGAGTTTATATGGTGAAGCATCAACAGAACTCTGCACCCCTGTGACATATGCATACCAAAGAGACGGCAAATAACCATCCCAATCCGAATGCTGAAAGTTCACATACTTCACGATCATCCCTTTGAACGTCCGAACGAGCTGTTCCACTAGACCGTCTGATTGTGGATGATAAGCACTCATAAAAGTGTGGTGCATCCGCAACTGAACGTCAAAACATAAAATGTGTCAGCCATAAATGCGGGACCATTATCCGAAAGAATCCACTCTACACAAGAATGTTGGAACACCACTCGATTGAGGAGGAAGTATTCAACAATAGTTGCAGAGGCGCTAGCAAGAGCACTAACTTCCACCCAACGAGTCAAGTAGTCAGAAGCAATAATAACATACTCAATGCCAACAGTGGAAAAGGTCCTATAAGATCAAACGCCACCAACTCAAACGGACGGGAAACTGAAATTAACTCTAACAGTCCTTCTGCAGCATGAGGGGGAGTATTATGAGCTTGGCACCAAACGCAACTACACACATACTGGATAATATCACATCGCATCTTTGACCAATAGAAAGACCTGCGCAGCTTCTCAGTTACACAACGATGTCCCATATGCCCATCTAAAATAGGAGAATCATGGTAGGCATGGAGAAACCGTGGAATAAAGACAGAAGGCACCACCAGTTGTAAATGATCATCAAGATTAGTTCCTACAAAATAAAGAAGGCCATTTTTAAGGTGATATTGAGAATGTAAATGCTGGAAAAGCAAGTCATCAGCAAGTGATGCAAGATTCTCAAACTCATCTCAAAGCCTTCGAATCCACGGCTCAATCTTTTGAGCCTTGAGAACCTTATCAAGAGAAGGTAGATCTTGCTCTGCGCCTTGTGGACACTAAACATCAAATACAACAACCATTGACAGCACATAATCCTCATCTAGAAAATCCACAGATGTTGGAACAACAGGCTTGTTAGAAATGTGAGAAGAGAGTGGAGAAAGAAGAAAAGCTCAAAAAAGGGCATCAACATCAGCCATAGAACTCCCTTGGTGATGAACAACATCAAAATCATATATCTAAAGCTTCAAAGCACATCAAGTAGTACGACCAACTAGGTTCTTCCGCTTCAATAATGAAGTAATAGCAGCATGGTCATCTTCAAGTAATGTTAGAGAACTATGTAGATATGCATGAAGTTTCTTGAAACCCCAGACTTCTACTAAACACTCCTTCTCTATAGTGGAGTAGTTCATCTCCACTGGTTGTAATGTACAACTTATATACGCAATGGGATGGTGCTGACCAAGCACACTCGAGCTCTTTCGCATCAACACACTTCCAAAACTAATGTCAGAAGCATCCATTCGCAAAATAAAAGGTCGAGTGTAGTCCTGATATGCCAAAATTGGAGTCGTCAATAACTCTTTGAGATCCATGAATGCCCGCTCACAATCCAGAGACCAGTTGAAAGATGATGTTGATGACTTTAGCAATGCTCGCAACAGTGTAGTGCGATCAGAAAGATAATCCACAAACGACCTGTAAGCAACCAAAGGGAACGACTCAAGAGACGATCTAAAGAATGCACCCCCTTTTCCAATCGGTTAAGGGTCTTGGGATACTTGGGGTTAAGTGCCCTTGGGTTTGAATAGTATTGGGCTGGGTGACTTCCTGGGAAGTCTAAACTCAGGAGCTTACACGACCGAGATATTGCACTTTGCCCAAGAAGCGCTACAGAGCATTCACACACTTCGGAGTAAGGAACTTTAGAACAGCCACAAGTTTGTCAGGATCAACTTGCAAACCTTCACGTGAAATACGGTACCCAAGATAAGTTGTGTCCTTGGACCCAAACACGCACTTTGACCGCTTCAGCTTTAAACCAACGTCACGTAGCCGATCCAACACTTTACAAACATCATAAATATGTACCCAAGATAAGTTGTGTCCTTGGACCCAAACACACACTTTGACCACTTTAGCTTTAAACCAATGTCACGTAGCCGATCCAACACTTTACAAACATCATAAATGTGCTCCTCCCACATCCCCTCCGAGTGAATCAAAACATCATCAATGAAGTCAGCAATCACCTCTGGCATATCGCAAAGAACTTCGTCCATTATCCATTAGAAAGTTGCTGGAGCATTGTTTAAACCAAACAGCATCACCAAGAACTCGTACAAACCAAATGGTGTACGAAAAGCAGTCTTAGGAATATCTTCTTCGGCCATCAATATTTGCCAGTACCCAGAAATAAGATTTAACTTGGTGAACCAATGACTTCACCCCAGATGATCCAAAAAATTAGCTGTGTGAGGAAGAGGGTATATATCTGGGATCGTCACTTCATTTAACGAAAGATAGTCAATGCAAAAATGAATACTCCCATTAGGCTTTATCACAAGATGAGGTTCACATGCCCAAAGACTCTGCGACTTCCAAATAACACCCTTCTCCAACATCTCTTTGACGTTTGCACGTAAAATTTTGATCTTTTTGGGTGACCGACGACAAACCAAAACTTTGATTGGCTGAGCATCCCCGGTTGGAATCAGATGACGTGTGGCAATCTTGGCCCCAGACGATAGGTTAAATTCAAAGAGATCAAAATACTCTTTCATGAGCCAGTCAACCACTACAACACAAAGATTGTCAGAGGGATCGGAAAAGGGAAGAGTAGAACAAAATGGAAACATAGGAGGAAATAGTGGGGGAACAAAAGTAATGGAAGTAGAGGTAAAAATAAAGGGACGAAGAGGTACAGAAGTAAAAGGAATGGATGAAACATAAGGAAGTATGAGACAAGGGGGAGAAGCCTCAAAGTCACACTTGACATGATTGCACTGCAACCAATCCATACCAAGAATGAAGTTAAAAGTTTGACTCAACACCACCTACAATGACTGCAACTCAAGCTCAAGATCGCCCATACACACAACCAAATCTACCTCATCCCGTGCACATGCATGTGTACAGCTGTTGCCATAAAGAATGAAAACTGATTCTGCCGCATGATGCAAGTGTAGATGACAACATGTGACAACAGGTCAAGCAATAGAAGATAAACTTGAACCTGTATCAACCAACACGGAGAGAATAATAGAAGATCTTTTATTATAAAAACAAGATTGGAAAGTAAACACTGGATGAACTGGTGCCGAGTGAACCCCTTGATGATACTCCCAAAAGAAAGATGGAGGGGTTACTGACTTATTCGCACAAGGTCCCTTCGTTACTTGTGTGACTCTTCGTTTCCCGAATGCATCTCGGTGTCCAAACCGTCCACTGCAGTAGCACCAATGGGACGTTGTTGACGCCAAAGTCTCCACCTAGGAAATGGAGGTTACCAATCCAGAAAATGCCAACAACGCCGGTAAGTATGACCAACTTCATCACACGCTTAGCAGCGAACATCACGGCCACGACCACGTCCTCGCCTTTGTCCTTGGACTCGAGTAGCAACAGCATCAACCTCTATTGGAATAGGACTATCACCCATAGGAAGTGGAGTTGAAGGACGTGCAACGAGAAGTGGAAGAGGTGACATCTCATAGCGTTGTGCCAAGCGAAGAGCATTATCAAAGGTGGCAAGAACAAATGCATGCACAAGTCCGACAAGATTTTGACGAAGTGCTGGCCACAACATTTCTAGCTTGATCTGCTTTGATATATTTGCCTCTGCATGAAGCAAAAGGCTTAAAAAACGAACACCAAATTGCATCACCAACTCAGATGGCCCTTGGCAAAGACAATGCAATTGTTGGAAGGCATTATCATAGTCATCGGCATGTCTGAAGGCGTGTTTGAAGATGTTTGGGAGAACACTCCAATCCTCACAAGTGGCTGTGCTCAAACCATTGTACCACTGCAACGCCATCCCTTGGAGACACATGGGAAACTCATGCAAATGTTGAGCATCATCCCAAGAATGATATGTGGATTCAATTAAGTTGGATTCAATTCTTCCAGCTCCAAATATTGTGTGATTGAGTTGTAAGTTAATTCATAGTAGAAAATAAGAAAAAAAAACAAACATTGAAAAAATAGTGTTTGATAATATCTTCTTTGCTTTTAGTTTTTTTTATTTTCGAAAGAAAATTAGTGGGGGAGTGCTGGTAAAGATATCTTGGCCGTTCATTGGTGGTTAATTAAATGAGCATGTTTAGAGATGTTTATAAGAGTTTAGCTCCAAGCTATTAGTATCATAACACTACCCTTGCATTTCAAATTCTTTGTCAAGCTTGCATTTCAAATTTTCCCCCTCTTAGCTTTATGGTTTTTTCTTAGGTTTTATTATTTGGGTTCTCTAGGGTTCGCCACTACTGGTTCATGGATCACATCTTAGGAGGCATTTTTCCTTCCTCTCTAGCACATCCTAAGCACATATCTCTCCCACACTTTTTCGGTTTGTTTATAGCTATGGTAAGTTTTTCTTTCCTCAAAACATATGGTTTCCATTATTATAAAGAATATACATTCGTATTTTAGTATTGCTTGGTGTGAGACTATATGATAGTGTAGTGTATTTACAAGAGAGTCATCCCATACTTGTTTATAGGCATGAGAGCACATGCCTAGAAATCTCAAAACAAAAGAACAAAGATTTACAAGAGAGAGTCATCCAAAACTGGTCTATAGGTGTACAAGTGCACGCCAAGAAATCTCAAGCTTCTTTGGAGAAACTCAAATTTGAGTTTGGCTAGGCATGAGCCCACACGCTAGCTTAAAAAAACAAGAGGTCATGAGAGGGAGAGTGTTAGAAATCCTTACATTTTTGAAGAATGAGTGTGAGACCATGCTTGTTCAAAGTTAAGTAACCCCCATTTCTCTGGGCATTTTACAAACTTGCACTTACCAATTTGTGTCTCTCTTAATTTGACTTTGGTTTATTGTGAGCTCATATTCTTTCATC
>NW_003314418.1:0-5093 GCF_000143415.4 Selaginella moellendorffii | reverse complement strand
GAGTTAGATGTGTTTTGCTTGCATTATTAAGGGTGTTGAACTAGAATTACTCCCACCTTATAGGTGAGTTGATTTTTAGTGAGTTTTCTATATAGAAGCAAAATTAACTGATGTCTCCAATAGAGATATTTCCTACAAAAATCTCTTAGAGAAATACAATTGGTACATAGAGGAATAATGATAAAGATGTTATCCACATAAGATAGAGAGTAAAAATATTTCTAAAGGCAAGAATATCCTTAATTCTAGTTGTTCTTCTATAGATATAAATGCTTGTAGTATATGGTATAAAGATCTTGTGAAGATAGTGGATGCTATACATGTAGTTGTGGCTGAGGGACTAGTTATCGTTGTAGACCCTCAAGATGCTCTACACAACATAACTTTAGGGTGGGAATATTGGAATCTCAATCTTTTCTTTTATTGATGTTTCAAATAAGTTGGAAATAGGTAGTCTAGTTTGATGGAAACTATCCTAAACTCTTTTTGGTAATAGTATACCATCTAACATAATAATAAGCACTTGCATTTCTTCTTCACATTATTGAAAACGAAAATATACATTTATCAGATGAGCTATTAAGAAGCAACAAAGCAAATAGAAATCAAATACTAAGGATTTAACAAGTGGAGGTCCCTTGGGGACAATGGGGAATAAAAATAATAGTTAATCAAAGCATGCACAGCGATCGAAGATAAAAAATACAAGAATCAAGAATCTAGAAACCTGTATCAACAACAATCTTGGGGACAACAACATTTAGAATACAACCACTACTCAACTCTGACTTTTTGAACATCACTATCAACTGGAGAACGCAGACGCTTATAGTGAGGACGCACACAACTTTATACAACACAATTAGAGGTAGGCCACGATTACTTTATAATAATTTAACACAACAAAGACTCGTAAAAAGAGTAGCTATAGTATGCACTCCTATTCGATCCCAAAGTTGGCCAGCAATGACCTTGTTGAAGACTAATCAACTTTACTGAGTTGAGTATAGTGTAGCAACATAAATACCAATACATAAGATTGTGTTAGTTTACACCACATGATTCTACAACTACACAACATTTCCTTGAGAAGTCACATAAGTCGAGAACATATCTTGAACTCCTACACCAAGTAGAAGACATTACAATCAACCCAGACAAGAACCATAACAGTGGTAGTTGAACTACCAAAATCAAGGTACATATAATCCTAACCCTAGATACCATCGACAATACAATAATGACAACCAAAACAATTAATATCAGCAACCATATAAACAGGCTTATCAGCAACCTTATCGAGACAACCAACAATGGAGACCATCACTTTGGCAAAACAACTATCAACAACAGTACCACAACAATCAACGATGGAGACCACCTTTGCAATAACTAAACTATCAATAGCAAAATCAACAATATAATCCACCATTTAGAGTATTTCCTCGCAACAACTATCAATAGCACCTCAAACTCAAGAAATCTGACCCTAATACCAACAACAACAAAATCAAATCCACCTCCTCAGCAAGATTAGCAACATTGAAGACCTCCTCCAACAACAAGAAATATCAACATCGACTAAATCGAAGATGAACACTTTGAAGATGAACCTGAGGTAAGAGCTCTAACTCAAAGTCAGAAAAAACACTACACTCCTGAAGATGACCTTGAGGAAAAATCAAAGAACAAGAACTCCAAGATAAAGTGCAAAAATCTCAAGGCACGAATAGCAACAAAGCAAAGAGCTAGTCAACACATTCAGCAAACCCTTCAATAACAACAACTTGAAGTTGAAGATGATCAGGAAATTGTGACTAAAACTCTGTCAAGAAAAGAGGAACAACCAAAACCCATCACCAACATTCTTCAACAAGGTATCACACTCACCCTTCTAAAACTTTCACAAGTAGCTTTGTACTTGAGAAAACAATTTCTCAAGATATTGCAAGCTTCTTCACAAAAAAACTTCAGCTCAAGTCAAGAAAAAAACCAACAACTCATGCCATAAGGCAAACATCCAATCTAGCGACTATGGTGAAGATGTACTATGCATCTTAATCACGATAGGAAAGAACAAAGTTATATAAGTAATCATCAATGGTAGAACAAATGTTAACATTATCGAGTATTCAATTTGCAAAGCAATGGGACTTGGACCAATCTACTCTACACCCTTCAATGTCAAGATGGCTGACAATCGGAGTGTACAACCATAGGAATTATGCACAACATTCCTATCAAGATTAAAGATCAAGAATTTAATGTAACTTTCATCGTACTCAAGATGGCGAAAGACCAAAGCTACTACAAAGTACTCCTCAAATGAACTTGGCTCAAGTCCATAGACATTATCACATACTGGAGGAACAATACCATCACCCTTGGAGGACATAAAGATGCTCCACAACTATCTACCAGTATTGTAAAGAAGATCGCAAAGAAATTTTAACTAACCACAATCAAACAATATGACTAGAATGAAGGACTCGACAGCTATGAAGAAGCTCAAATTCTCAAGGCACACCCTGAATTAAAAATGCTAATCTAAGTCAATCTCAACTGAATCATCCTGAAGAAAACAAGCAATCAAGATCCTCAACTTCAAAATGAAGATTTCCAACACCAAGATTTGAAAGAAAAGATAATACTAGCATACGTGAGAAAACAATGAGAACATTCAAGCATCAAACTTGAATAGTTTAAACTGACGCATCAACAAATTCCACTCTAAGAACAACCAGGTCTAAGACAAGAAGGATCATGACTTACACCAATACTCAACCTTGAAGAACCAGCTCAAAAAATTAACCTTGGAACACCTAAAGAACCAAAAAAACTTCACATTGCCCAAGAGCTTGATGAAAATTTTAAAGCAAAAGCAACCCAACTACTTGACACTTATCAAGATGTTTTCACTTGATTCTAGACTGACTTACAAGGAATTCCACTTGAACTCTACACACATCGGATTGAACTTCAATCACAAGTGGTACCAACAAAGCAATCAGCCTACCGAATGAATCCAAACATACAAACCAAAGTCAAGGCAGAGCTTGACAAACTCAAAAATGTTGGATTCATCTTCCCAATTCAAAATCCAAAATGGCTACCACCACTACCCAAGAAGAACAACAAGTTTAGGATTTGTGTCAAATATAAGAAGCTCAACAATACAACTCAAAAGGACACCTTTTCAATTCCATTCTTTGATGAAATTCTTGATGCAGTTGCAGGATGTACTCCTTTCTTAACAGCTTCAGTAAACACAATTAAGTACACATTGCGCCAAAAGATCAACATAAGACGGCTTTCATCAATCTATAGAGAGCATACGCCTACCTTCGCATGCCTTTCAGTCTCTCCAATGCACCATTCATGTTTCAATGGATCATCATTGACACTTATCGAAAATACCTCACCGAATTTATGCGAGTATTTATGAATGACTTCAGTGTCTTCAGCAACAAAGAAGATCATCTCCAATGCTTAGAGAAATGCTTCATCAAATGCCATGAACACAATATCACATTGAACCTTGACAAGTGCATTTTCTTCATCAAATCAGGAATTCTACTTGAATATGTAGTTTCCAAAGAAGGAATCCTCATCGACAAGGACAAAACCCTCACAATCACCAACATACAACATCCATTCGACATTTCAAACGTTTGATCATTCCTTGGTAAGATGGGATACCATTGAAGATTCATCAAAGAATTGCAAAACCTATCGCCGAACTCCTCAAGAAGAATCAAGCTTACAACTGGACTCAAGATTGTCAAAATGCCTTCATCAATCTCAAAAATTCCCTCACCCAAGCTCCAACACTTGCTCAACCAAATTGGAACAAAGACTTCAATATCCAAGTCAACGCCTCCAACTATGCCCTCAGAGCGATCCTTTTGCAACAACAAGAAGATCATAAAGACCGACCAATCTACTATGCAAGTCGAAGACTCAACTCAGCCGAAATGAACTACACTACAACTGAAAAAGAAGCTCTAGCAATGATCTATGCACTTCAGAAGTTTCGATACTACTTACTTGGTAACTTCCTCCACTTTCTCAACAAAACAATCCTCACCGGTGGAATTGCACGATGGTTCTTACTACTTCAAGAATACAACTTTGAGATCATCTACAAGACTAGAAGAGAACATGAACACCTAAGCCACATTACAACCGATGAACAATTGAAACACAACATGGACAACTTTCCTAACTCTAATATCCTTTGAATCCACACATCACCAACCTAGATGGACAACATCTACTACTACCTTACAACAGCAATAATACCAAGTTGATATTCAACATTCGACAAGTGCAAGCAATTTGTCTTGAGGACAAAACCATATTAAGTCATGGGAAGAAAACTATACAAACAAGGAAGAGACAACATTTTACAAAGATGTGCAAACCCAAAAGAAACACAAGATCTACTTGAAAAAGCCTACTATGGACAAATAGGAAGACATTTTGCTGAAGAAATCACAGCTCGAAAAATTTTACAAGTAAAACTTTGGTGGCCAACACTTTGGGATAACTAAGCCAAGTTCTATAAAAAATGCAACATCTACCAATGAACCAAGTATGTACCAAAGAAATAAACTCAAGAATTTCATCCAAAAACTCCACTTGAACCTTTTCAATGATGGGGACTTGACTTTGTTGGTCCACTTATAACAAGCTCCAAGAAAAACTAGTACATTCTAATTGCAATACACTATATCACAAAATGGGCTGAAGCTCAACTAATAAAAACTGCTACAACAAAGAACACAATAAAGTTCATTTACGAAAACATCATCACAAGATATGGCTTACCTTGAGAACTCGTCACTGATCAAGGAACACACTTCATCAATTTAACCATGAAGATTTTGACTCAAGAATTCACTATCTAGCACAAGGTTTCAACACCATACTATCCTCAAGGCAACGGTCAAGCAGAGTCAACAAACAAGACACTCAAAAACATCCTCATGAAAATTGTGAAAATAAATCAGAAAGATTGGGATGATCACATCTACAATGCTTGGTAAGCATATCGAACTGCATATAAGATTTCAACAAATTCGACACCATCA
>NW_003314417.1:248927-249751 GCF_000143415.4 Selaginella moellendorffii | reverse complement strand
AAAACCAAAAATACTTATCGATACAAATTTTGGATAGTTGTCAACTCAAAAAAGTTGTCAAAATAGTTGAGAGTGGGATATCCTTTGAGGTTAATGTAATTACAGAATATTTTTTTAAAATCATGATATATAAAAGGCTGAACTTTTTACAATTGAGTAAGCTTTCCCACACTTTCACATTCAAAACTTTTAACATAACCATCTATGAAATCTCATGCTTGAATATTTCTATATATTGCATTATATATTGATTGCATACATGAATTATATTGATTATATTGATCATATGAAGTTATATAACCAATTATATAATTCGGCTACTTAGATGATTGATCCAGGATAATGTATATCCTGGATTATATACATTCACATCACTGTGAATCCACTAATCTAGAATTCTAATTGTATAAGTACATACCAATCAATACCAAGAAAATTAGTGATTAAAGTCCCAGCTATGCTGGGAGCATCGTGTTTATTCCTAATATTTTAGTAACTTCAAAGAGTTGTAATAGCAATTGTAATTTTTAACATAATCATAATGATAACATACATAGTTAAACATAATATAATCTTTATATTAAAAATCCCTTCTACAATTCACTCTATCACCAACACACATCATAACATAATAAATATAACTCATAACATTATATCACATTTAAAATTCTGATTGTTGAGTGAAGTCTTCTATTGTAGTCTTCTATTGTATTTTCTATTGTATGGTGTTAGTGATTCACACTAATTATACAAGGTACACATAAAATAATTATGATTCATTATGTATGATGCATTACTAACCATATCAATTTTAATATAAAATT
>NW_003314417.1:219865-248827 GCF_000143415.4 Selaginella moellendorffii | reverse complement strand
ACTCTTCTACAATTGTTCAAGTACCCCTTGAACACCACGTTCCCATGCATGCAAACTTCGCCAAAGGTGACACCGTCCTTGGCAACTGGTTCCAGAGTTTCAGAGTTGAGCACCTGTAAGCTGTCGAGGCAAATGTATTTCACGCCCTGCCGAGCCTTGAACATGATTTGAATATCGTGTTTTGTGTTAGTGATAGAGTCAATTGTAGAAGGGATTTCTAATATAAAGATTATATATGTTTAACTATATATGTTATCATTATGATTATGTTAAAAATTACAATTATGATTAGAACTCTTAGAAATTACTAAAACATCAGGAATAAACACGATGTTCCTAGCATAGTTGAGACTTTAGCAACTAATTTTCATCACTCCTGGGTCTGATAATGTTATTATACTATATTAAATATAGTACCACAGAAAAAATATAAAAATATTATTATTTAGGTGCTACATCTAAATTTTAAAAAAAATATAAATATTTTATAATCTGTTTTTTATATTTTATTTTTATATTAAAGTGTTACTTTAAGTATATTAAAATATAATAATGATAAAAAATATAGATTTAAAACTCAAACTACATACATTTTATAAATTTATAAAAAATAAATATTGTTATGCAGATTAGTATTTATTAAAAGTTAAAGTATTATATTACATATCATTAACATTGTTTCTGTATATCTTTTTATATAGAGAAAATGCTTATATAAATTAAGATTATTATCTCTAAGTTTCATTGATTTTTATTTAAGTTTATGGCATTATAACAATGTTATTGAGGCTAATATTTTTCAGTGAAAGGTAAGGTTTTACTCTGATATTAGGGTATTCATGATGCGTAATCATTTTTTTCCTGGAATGACATTTTTGTAGATTGTAGCCTTTTGTATTGTGTCTAATGTTGCTCAATCATATTTTTACCTGTATGTCATTATATTTATTTATCAAATATTTATTTATCAATTTTTAAATTATTAGTCTTAAAAACAGTATTATCACTTACACAAATTACACAAATCTTATCACTTACAGATATTACACAAATCTTAGACTATATCTGAGCGAACAAACAACTCAATGCGATTATATTCATTATGAGTGTATAATAAGTATCATAAGATTATTGACAAAACTAAAGCTAATTTATAAGATAAAATAGCTGGTGCCATTCAACTCTTATATTTTAAGTTATGAAAAAAATCATTTTCTATATTCACCACATTATTTACATTTAAACTTTATAGTATGTTTTCTATTGTGTCTGCTATATATGATCTTTGTACAAAAAAATTATGTTTAATTCTACAATATACTATTGAATCAATTAAATACTCTTTGTTCTATAAAGGTTTTATTCTATAGATCAAAGAGTATGCTGATATATCCGCTGGGAGATATAGCATATCAAAGATAAATAGATCTTCTTTTGTAATTCTAAAATGTTAGATATTTTGATTGTATACAATGTTAAATTTATCTTAATTTTACTACTATTCATCTCCAAATAAATGGAAAATAATGCAATTAGATATAATGCAAGTGTTGAGGAACATAGGATCATTTTTTAATAATCATTAAATTTGAATTTAAATTTTTTATTATTCTTATAAAAAGGTACAAAAATCTAAACACATCTAAAATATTGCTGCCATATTTGAAAAGAAAATTTAGTTTTTACAAAACCAAACGAATTAACATGCATATTTTCTGTAAGTGTATATTTCACTATAAATGGCCATATAAAACTTGACTTAACACTATTTTGTACAATTTGTCGTGCTCTTTTAAGCACAGCAGCGCCCTCAGAGATCGATCACATATTAGTCACAAAAAGCTTCCAGATTATTGGGAGAATTCTTCTTACCTGTGGCACATTTTTCCAAAGGAAGCTGGAGAAGAACTTAAGAACCCCTGCATGAAGATCAAAGTTCCATAAGTAACCAAAAACAAACTCATTATGTAGAGTGCGTATGGCATCAAAGTAGATATAGTTTAAGATTTGTGTGATATCCTAAAGCTATAATACTGTTTTTAAGAGTATTCTTTTGTGCATTGATACATGAAAATATAAAAATAAATACAATGCATACAATACAACACATATATAGCAACTATTTATTAAAATATTTATCAAAGAAATATTTACAACTATGATTTATATTAATTTTAAGATGAATATTGTAGAAAACTCTTCGACTCAATATGATTTATAATTTAATTTGTAGATGTGTTTAGGTTTGTGTAACTTTTTATATAGGCAATAAAAGAATTTAAATTAAAATTTGATGATGATTAAAAAATGATCTTATCTTCCCCAACACTTGCATTATTATCTAATTGCATTATTTTCCATTAATTTGGAGATTAATAGTAGTAAAATTAAGATAAAATAAAAATAAACATGCCAGGAGAAAGCAAAAAAAGAAATAGATTGAACAATTATAATTACAACTACATTTTTTCAAATTGAAAATATTCTCTACTACTCCCAGCAGAGCTGGGATCCTTGCTGACTAATTAGTTCTATAATGACTAGGTCATCTATATAGAATGACTGTATATAAAGACAACGAGCCATTCTATACCAAAAAGCCCTTTACCATGCCATCCCATTAACTGCTCTTACCTCTGGAATGCCCAAATAATATACCAAATTGAGGAATATGATTAAGCCACCTCTTCATGTGTTGAATAATTCTTTTAAGCTTTGAGTCCAAGCTTGTATTATTCTATTCCAGTAAACCATTTAAGAAATAGTGTTTGGTTGCAATCACTAAGTAAAAACTAAATAAACCAAGTGCTTGTTACATATTGAACTTAAGCAAGTTTTAATAAATTGTTCTCTTTTTAGAATTAGCATCTAACTATCCCAGCGGAGCTGGGTTCCCTGCTAGTCATCAAACTCTTTATTTAAAGTTGCTATTTTGGCATTGGCGTCACATATTCCATTTTAAGAATATCCATTTTTACTTATGGTAGATACTATTAATCTGACTGTCCAAATCTGTGACGATTGATATAGACGGCCAAGATGGCAATATGGGAGGTACTGTTTCAATTCTAGATTTGCAACCGCTCCATCGACTGGGAGGGAATGCTTTGCTTAAGTATGCTTTGCAGATTGATATGTAGATGGTACGTTTCATTTATCCTATTTCTAACCCTAGGAAGGGATTTGTCTCTGTTTGTAGAGTTCGTAGAATTACCGAGTTCGTGAAGAAAAGAGTCACACTTATGGAAAAAGTACTCAACTGAGAATATCATCTGGTAAAAGAGTCTCAACCCCCCTATCGTCGTCCCTGCGATTCTAACTTGAGATGTTCCAGGATGACCAAGATATTCCGGCCAATTGCAGCAACGGCGGCGTCGAGCCTGGTGAGGGACCAAAAAACCTCCTACCAAAAGCCGCAACCTACATTTGTTCCTTATCCAACACCTTTGAGTGAGTTCCTTCGATTTAGACACTAGAAAAAACTCTAACGCGTTCATTTTTGGGCAGCTCCGGAAGAAGTCCTGGGAACGGGACTGGATAACGGTCCTAAGCGGCTGAAAGTCCCAGCCTATTACAACGAGGTTGTGTTTGTTTCTCCATTTGCAAAGGTTTGAGAGGCTCATGGCTTTCTCTGTGTCGCCATAGTTGTGCTCAATGGTCAGCGAGACCTTCCAGACTTACGCTGGGAAAACAATCGCTGGCATCCGCCTGCGCAGGTGCATTTGACAGATCGATGTGCTCTGGTCGGAAATGCGACGAGGATTGGGAGTGAAAGGTGAAGAGGCTATGGTGGATGGAGCTCACGACAGGGACAACGTCTCGGACAACGAGGGGATTCACGTTGTGATCGACGACTAGAATCAAGGTTCTTCACTCTTCTGGTGTGATCGCGTAGGGACGTACACCTGGAGCAAGCCTGTGATGAAAGGAACGCACCCTTCTCCTCGAGACAGCCACAGCTCAATGGCCGTCGGGTCTAAGCTCTATGTGTTTGGTGGTACTGATGGAACCAGCCCGCTCAATCATACTCTTTGTTTTGGATACTGGTAAGCTCCGAGTTGTATCGATTGTTTTTTCTTGTTCTTATCATCCGATGCAGCTACCAACACTTTGGTGATGTTCCTGCTCCGAGAGAAGGACATAGCACGTCTCTCATCGGTGACAACCTGTTCATGTTTGGGGGAAGTGGGAAATCCAGCGATCCCTCAGAGGAGGAGTACTACAACGACCTCCTTGTTTTGAACACGAGTAATATCCTGTTAACTTTCCTTGTTTTCTTCTAAACTTTTTTTTTCCCTGTAGATACTTTTGTCTGGAAGAAGATTTCTACCACTGGAGCCTCGCCTATTTCTCGGGATAGCCATACCTGCTCTTCCTATAAGAACTGTTTCGTTGTCATGGGTGACGCGGACGGTGGTAATCCAGAAACAATGGCATGGTGGGAGGTAAAGACGACTGGTGCCGAGCTGATGCCAAGAGCCGGGGATACAACAATCAGCCATGGAAAGTATCTCGCTTGTAGGTAGATTTGTTTCCTGTTGGTCTCTCATGGGGCTTTTATGTATTTTGCAGCGACTGGTGTTTGGGCGACTTCGAATCCCTCTAGTTCCAGGCCTTCTCCACGTTTCTCCCTTGCAGGAGATTCTGTGGACGCAGAGTGAGGCATATTATTCGTCTATGAGGGATGTAACAAAGAGCTTGAAGCTCTGGATGACATGTATTTCCTCGACACAGGTTGGCTTCTTCTTTTATTGACATTGCTGCCATTCTTGACAATATGGTTGCCGTTTTTCTGTGAAGAGATGCTGAGGGAGAAAGATCCATCAGAACCAAAGCTATCCATGCGTAAGGAACTTAAGAGAAGGCGGCAAGAGTATCCTGCCATGCCATTCATGCTAGACAAGCAACGGGATGTGGACAAGAGCTTGGTTTCATCTCACGGAGGTATCTGTGGAAAACCTTGGACCTCTCCAATATTTCCCTGTAAAACTCATGCTACAGAGTTTCAAGCTCACGTTCAGCCACTAGGCGAGAAGATGTTCGAGGCTAGAGTAAGCGACGTATTCAACTAGAAGCCTCCATCGATGGGAAGCTCTTCCGTGGGCTGCTCTTCTCGTACAAGCCTGGCTTTGCTCAGGCAGTGCAATCTTACATGGCGAGGTTGTTTCGTTTGATCCTCAGTTACTCTCTAACGCCAGGAAGGAAAACATCACAGGAGAAAACCACAGGACGTCCAAAAGACCGTAGTAAAGGCCAAACCGAGCAGAGAGAGTCCGAAGAAACCATGCATTGTGCGCATCGACTGCATTTTGTCTCCATTGCAAAACCCTATATTTTTGTACAGCCAGAGCAACTTCTAGATGATGCTTACTACGCCGTGAAGAAACTTGGTGAGAAGGTGCTCACGCGGATCTTATAACCTCTGGTCCCTCGAAAACGGTAGCGTGGTTAGGATCCGACTGGCCTGTAAGCCTGTCAATTACTTTTTCTTTGGTGTTACGTGAATGGTTTGTCTCAAGGTGGTAGCAGTGAATCCAGTTGGAGGGATCCGCACTGCCATGGAGAGAACACCTTCGGGCTGGAGTCATCCCTGGATTCCCGAGGAAAGGATTTCTGCATGGGACGCAGTGGCAGGGTAAGAAAAAACAGATGAGAAAACTGAAATGCAGTTCGTGTTTTTGGATTCACAGGTACACATCCTCGGCTGTGTATGCAGCTGCATTAGAGGATTTGGTTGGGTCGCTGATGCAAGGAAAGTTTGCCGACTTTGTAGTGTTGTCTGAGTCTCCTTTTGGACAGGGCACAGGGATTTTTCCTCGAGTGGTTACGTTCATTGGTGGAAATATTGCCTTCATTTCTTAAGGCGTTATTCCATAATTATGTGGTCTTTTAAATATAGCATATTTGCAAGAATATTGGTGAGGAGAAAGCAGCCAGAATCATCAAGCAACTGGTAAAGAATTTCAAATAGATTTATTTGAGAGGCGTGGGTCACCAGGATCTCAAGCTTGACAACAATTGAAAGCCTCTTCTTTCGAGTGAGAAGTTTCTTTCTTGCAAGTGGACACATTTTCATAGTAGTATCGTCATTGTTTCTTATTCTCCAAAATGTATGCCTTGGAACATGTATATATGTAATTTATGGTATTTGAATGTGCTTGTGTAGAAATAGGTCATGAGTACTGGGAAGATGAAGGCATTGAAAAAGAAATGCTAGTATGCAGGCAAATAATGAACATATTTCACCCGTGTGATCCTGTCACTTACAGTACTTCTGTGCTAGCAGTGTTTACATCTATCCTTTCTTCATGATTACAGAGTGGAACCTCTGATATCTATTCATTTTGAAAAAAGTATTTTGGGATACTGGTAATCATTGTACTTTGTATGTTTTACTAATTAGAGCTAAAGGAAGTTTTTTAGTTGGGATATGGTTTTTTGTCACAGCTTTTAACAGTAGTATGGTGGTAGAAAGGCTGTTTGGAAGACCCAGAGTCAACTTCATGCTACAAGTAAGTCGAAAACACAGCAGTAGCAGCAGCATTAGAAGATCTCAAAGCCATGTGAGAATTCTCTACTCTTGGGAATGATCACATGTATATTTGGCAAGGATGGTAATTAATGCAAGGGTGTAGTGCACATGGTTTTTACCCTTTATCCTATGGTGATTTACCATAAGATAATCACAAAGTGAAACCTAAACCCTCCATAAGCCATGTATCACATGCCACATGCCATATGTCATGTGTCCAAATAACAGTAGAGTGGAACCCGAGTTTTAGTGCTTTGGGCTACTAAATGAAGGAACGAAGCCAAACTCCTAAGCATGGAGCTAAAGAGCAATGGAACTAGAGCACAGAGCAACTCTTGAGTGTATAGCCCAAGGAGTGAAGGGACAAAAGTATGAAGTGACTTAGAACAGTCCTAGAGCATCCAACATCCTAATCCTAGAACCAAACAAAGTTTAGCACTATTTCAGCCAATGGCCTAACACAAGGATATGGGTATTAGCTAATATAGTGTGGACCTTAGGCTTAGACCCAATCCAAATGCAAAACAAAGATAGGCACGCAAACGGGAGCTTGACTATGCCTCAAGTTGGTCAACCATGCCCAACTTACCCACTATCCCTACTATACATTTGGAATCCCCCCCCCCACCCCCCCCTTTATTGAGGAACACATGCTTTAGGCTTTCTCTAGGATAAACTTGAAACTTTCTAAATATGGAATGGCACTAGATTGTAAATTTGTATGTAGGACTAACACCATTGTGTTCAAGACAACTTTTATATTCCGTAGATATGGCAAATTAACAAATTTAGACATTTTCTATAAATAGCAATTTGGGATTGAATAGGACTAATAATACAAAGGACATGATAGCAAGGGTGTTTGGCAGACATGGTAAGTTATCATTTAGCAAATATTGAGGGACCAATCTTAATATCACAAGGATTCTTGTCAAGCCAGTGTATAATAGAGAAAAAGAAAACTAACAAATCGGGCCAAGTATGCTTGGCTAAATAGACACTTAAAAATTCTTTCCTTATGCTCATCCAACCAAATATAAATGCAAAGTCAAGTTTATTAACATTTGAACAAGGACTCATAAAGAGTTTAGCAATATTAACCTCCTACCATTGTGGCAGTAAGGAAAGAATATTCGAAAGGACTAACCAATAAGTAGCTTTCAATACTCGCAATCACATTTGTGCCCCCCCCCCCCCCCCCTCAGGGAAGATCGATGTCCTTGTTGATGCATACTCTAGTCTATAACACCGCCAAGAAAACAACTTTAGAAAAAATTCACAGTATTCACTTTGTGAAAAATACACCAAGTTAAATGAGTTATAAGGCAACTTTTTTCTCTAATGCAAATGCACTACCAACTCAAACACCTTCCGGCCATTGCCAATAAGGAAATGACCAATAGAGTTAGCCACCTATGCTACTATGGGTGTCATCCAGCTTACAAAAGTGTGATATGCCTCTGCCCACAAGAAAATGACAAATGGAGTTAGCCACCTGTGCTACTCTAGGTGTCACCCAGCTTACAAAAGTATGATATGCCACTGCCCACAGAGGCATAGAGAGAGAAGTTAGAGGCTCTAACCCTCGTGAGTAAAGAAACCAAACCCATTGGTAAGGTTTAGATATACTACTGTAAATAGGCAGTTAGAGTTGTTTACAAAGTCAAGCCCTTTTAAACAATATAAGGAACATCCAAAGAGAGGCGAGTGATATAACCAGTTGATAGTAACTACCCCATGACATAACTTACGTAAAATAACTCAAAGAACACAAAATATCATCAACTGGCAAGCAAAATGCTCGTGAATGTATCACCCAAAGGAAATAACATTTAAATCTATTAGAATCAACCTTAGCAACAATCAACAAAAATAAATGAATGCAACAAGACTAACAACCACTCATTCATGCCAACTATCGCACTAGCCAATTTGAATAGATCTTAGTCAACCATACTAAGGGACTCAAATTTCTTAAGCAAGAGTTAACAACATCTTACTGATGTGTCAAACCTAAAATACTAATCCAGAGTAAATCACAAAGAAGGCTATAGCCAAGTTTTGCTTAATAATGATCACGAGTCTTGCATGAACAAATTTCAATGGTAAAGAAGAAATCATGGTACAACCCACAAAATCCTCTTCAACATATCCATAAATTAAACTTTATAATGCAAAGCTAATGAAGAGCATTTCTACATCAATCCGAAAGCTAAGCACAACAAAGCTATGTTTAACAAGTGATTACTAAATGATCCTCCATGAATCCATCTATAGCAAGATATAACTGACTTCATAACAAACACAAGAAGAATCATTAATAATTGATATATCCTCAACTCAAATCCAACAAAGAACTAATACCTTCAATATCAATCACTAACTTTTCCCTTTGTAAAGATAGCATAGTCCACAATAAAATTACTTTTCAAGGAAAAGCTCAGCACTCAACCCCTATTAAACAATCTCGTCTATAACTTAGCTTGCCACTCAATTTGTTTGAATGGCAACATAGTTGCTAAGTAACAAATGCACGAATGCCAATAACATAAAAGGCATGAAAGCGAGGGTGTTTGGCAAATACAGTAAGTTATCATTTAACAAATATTGAGGGATAAATATCAATATTGCGAGGGTTCTTATCAAGCTAGTGCATAATAAAGCAAAAGAGAACAAACAAGTCGGGCCAAGTATGTTTGGCTAAATAGACACTTAGGAATTCCTTCCTTATACTTATCCAACCAAGAATAAATGCAAAGTTAAGTTTACTAGCACTCGAATGTGACTATGGGTATCAAAAGTTATTTGTCAGCTAGTCCTTTCAGATATTCTTTCCTTACTACCACGATGGCAGGAGGTCGGTATTGCTAAACTCTTTATTAGTCCCTCTTGTTCAAGTGTTAGTAAACTTGACTTTGCATTTGTACTTGGCCAAATGAGCATAAAGAAGGAATAAGTGTGTATTTAGCCAAGCATACTTGACGTGGCTTGTTAGTTCTCTTTTGCTCTATCATGCACTTGCTTGACAAGAACCTTTGCCATATTGAGATTGGTCCCTTAATATTTGCTAAATGATAGTTTATCGTGTTTGCCAAACACCCTCGCTATCATGCCCTTTGTATTTGTCCTATTCGGTCCCAAATTGTTGTTTGTGAAAAGTGTCTAGATTTGCTAATTTGGCATATCTATGAAATTTAGAGGTTGTCCTGAACACAATAGTGTTTGTCCCACATCCAAAATTTGCAATTTAGTGCCATGCCATATTTAGTAAGTTTCAAACTTGTCCTAAAGACTAACTCTTGGCACTAAGAGTGGTTAAGGGTGAAAGCCCAAGCATGTGTTCTTCTAGGGGGGGGGGGGGGTGAGGTTCCAAATGTATAGTAGGGATAGTGGGTAGGTCGGGCATAACCAACCAACCTTAGGTATAGTCTAGCTCTCACTTATATGTTTGTCCTTATTCTGCATTCAGCTTGGTTCTAAACCCAAGTTCTACACCATATTAGCTGGTGGAGTACCCATATCCTTGTGTTAGGCCATTGGTATGCTAAATAGTGCTAAACTTTGTTTGACTCTATTTTGTGTGTTGGTCTTAGCATTAGGATGTTGGATGCTTTAGGACTATTATAAGTTGCTCCATCCTCTTGTCCCTTCACTCTTTAGGCTGTATACTTGGGAGTTGCTCCATGCTCTAGTTCTGTCGCTCCTTGGCTCCATGCTTAGGAGTTTTGCTCCATTCCTTCATTTAGCGGCCCAAGGCCCTAAAACTCAAGTTCCTGTCCTTTGGACATGTGGCATATGGCATGTGGCATATGACATGTCGCACATAAATGGTTTAGATTCCACTTCATGGTTATCCAATGGTAATTCACCATAGGATAAAGGGTAAAAACCACATGCACTACATTTTGTATCAGAGGGACTAATAAAGGGTCCAACAATACCGACCTTCTGTTGTCATGGCAGTAAGGAAAGAATATTTGAAAGGATTAGCCAACAAATAACTTGTAAGCGACTAAATTTTTCCATTCTACTTTAGTCACTTAACCACACCTCCGACCACTTGGAGGAGTCTCATTCACAACCTCCATAAGTCCCACTCAGGACTTGGGGCTTGCTAGCCCCGAGAATGGCATCCATGCCACTCAACCTTTGCACTTGGTCCTAGTGCTCCACGTGTCTGGTCCCATGACCGACACCCCAAGGCACCACCAACGTACCAGCCTGTTACACTAGGCCATGCCCAATCACCTTGGTCACATCGATGGTCCAACACCACTTGCATTGCAATCCTGTCTCTCCAAGACTGAGCCATCCGTCCATGAGTGGTCATCCCAGATCCACTCTTTAGCATCCTTAGAATGCCCGCAAACATGGGGAATAGCCTTCCCCAATATCTCTATACCAATTCTCATCAAGTCCCTTTCTGTCCATGGCCGTGTTCACCAACACTACTACTGGGTCGAAGCTTGCAAGCCCGACCTCTAAGTCCCACTATCTTTTGGGACTTCCTCACCATGTGACCGTATCCTTGGTCACTGCACTAGAGGATTGCTCCTCTTCCTTTTCACCGTCTGGGACTTTGGGACAACATTTTGGAACACCGTGGCCTTACACGAGCCTCGTGGGTGTGAGACACAAAATCCCTAGGCCCCAAAGTGGAGCCGGAAGGGCGCCACATGGTAGTGGCCGAAGCGAGAGCCAAACGAGCGTAAAACGTTTGGACCAAAAGCTCCGACTTGAAAAGTCAAGAGCGGGAGTGGAACTCCCAACGAAGTGCTCGAGGAACGAGCACGAAGCGAGCAAAAGGCGAGGCTCCAAAAAGGGACCTAAAAGGACCAACACATGACACGTGGGAGTCCGAAGTGGAGTCTGAGATGGACCCGAGTTGGAGTCCGAAGTGGAGTCCGAGATGGACCTGAGTTGGAGTCCGAAGTGGAGTCCGAGATGGACCCGAGATGGAGTCCGAGATGGAGTCCGAAGTGGAGTCCGAGGTGGACCCGAGATGGACCCGAGTTGGAGTCCGAAGTGGAGTCCGAGCTGGACCCGAGATGGAGTCCGAGATGGAGTCCGAGGTGGACCCGAGATGGACCCGAAATGGAGTCCGAGATGGAGTCCGAGATGGAGTCCGAGATGGAGTCCGAAGTGGAGTCCGAGGTGGACCCGAGATGGACCCGAGTTGGAGTCCGAAGTGGAGTCCGAGGTGGACCCGAGATGGACCCGAGTTGGAGTCCGAAGTGGAGTCCGAGATGGACCCGAGATGGAGTCCGAGATGGAGTCCGAGATGGAGTCCGAGGTGGACCCAAGATGGACCCGAAATGGAGTCCGAGATGGAGTCCGAGATGGACCCGAGATGGAGTCCGAGATGGAGTCCGAAGTCGAGACCGAGACCGGGACCGAGACCGAGACCGAGACCGAGACCGAGATCGGGACCGAGACCGAGACCGAGGCCGAGGCCGAGACCGAGCCCGAGCCCGAGTCCGAGTCCGAATCCGAGTCCGAGTCTGAGTCCGAGTCCGAGTCCGAGTCCGGAGCCTGAGAGGGTGAAAGCCCAAAGCGTTCGTCTCCCAGACCCTGGGGGGTTTGGTGAGCTCCAAAAGTATAGTAGGGGGAGGACTGCAGTGGAGCCAGTTTGGCCAGGAAAGGCCAGTTTGGCCCAGGAAGGCCGGACCCAGTGTTGGGTGATGAGCTGCCCACTGGGAAGTCCAAGACTAGAGTGAACACAGACCAACAAGCGGGGTAGCTTGGTGAAGTGTTCAAGAGCCGGCTCTAGTTCCCCCGGGAGATCGACTGGCCGATGCTCCCAGTCCAAGTGTGGGTGGCACTACCTACTTGGATACTTGGTGTGGCTCAACGGAACCCGCTCTAAGCCCATGGCTAGAGCACCCAAGGGCAGAAGGCGAGGAGAGTACCCAGGTGGCTCGCGTAAGGCCACGGTGTTCCGAAATGTTGTCCCAAAGGCCCAGACTGTGGAAAGGAAGAGGAGCAGTCCTCTGGGGTAGTGACCAAGGACACAGTCATGTGGTGAGGAAGTCCCAGAGGACCGTGGGACTTAGTGGTCGGGCCTGTGGGTCTCGATCCAGTGGCAGTGTTGGCAAACATGGCCAGGGGCAGAAAGGGACTTAGTGGGGACTGACAGAGGGATATTGGGGAAGGCTATTCCCCTTGTCGGTGGGCATCCTAAGGATGCTAAGGAGTGGATCTGAGATGACCACTCACGGATGGTTTGCCTAGTCTTGGAGAGCCAAGACGGTGATGCAAGTGGTATTGGACTACCAATGTGGCAAAGGTGATTGGGCATGGCCTTAGCGTAACGGGCTGCTATGTCGGTGGTACCTTTGAGTGTCGGTCATGGGATCGGACACGTGGAGCACTTGGACCAAGTGCAAATGTTGAGTGGCATGGATGCCATTCTCGGGGCTAGCAAGTCCCAAGTCCTGGATTGGACTTATGGAGGTTGTGAATGAGACTCCTCCAAGTGGTCGGAGGTGTGGTTAAGTGACTAAAGTAGAATGGAAAATTTAGTCGCTTACAGTGGGTACTCTCCCCGCCTTCCGCCTTTGGGTGCTCTAGCCGTGGGCTTAGAGCGAGGTTCTGTTGAGCCACACCAGGTTGTGAGACACAAAATCCCTAGGCCCCAAAGTGGAGCCGGAAGGGCGCCACGTGGTAGTGGCCGAAGTGAGAGCCAAACGAGCGTAACACGTTTGGACCAAAAGCTCCGACTTGAAAAGTCAAGAGCGGGAGTGGAACTCCCAACGAAGTGCTCGAGGAACGAGCACGAAGCGAGCAAAAAGCGAGGCTCCAAAAAGGGACCCCAAAAGGACCAACACATGACACGTGGAAGTGTCCGAGATGGACTCGAGTTGGAGTCCGAAGTGGAGTCCGAGAAGGACCCGAGTTAGAGTCCGAGATGGACTCGAGTTGGAGTCCGAAGTGGAGTCCGAGAAGGACCCGAGTTAGAGTCCGAGGTGGAGTCCGAGATGGAGTCCGAGATGGAGTCTGAGATGGACCTGAGATGGAGTCCGAGATGGACCCAAGATGGAGTCCGAGATGGAGTCCGAGATGGACCGAGACGGAGTCCGAGATGGAGTCCGAGACGGAGTCCGAGATGGAGTCCGAGACGGAGTCCGAGATGGAGTCCGAGATGGAGTCCGAGATGGAGTCTGAGAAGGACCCGAGATGGAGTCCGAGGTCGAGACCGAGACCGGGACCGAGACCGAGACTGAGACCGAGACTGAGACCGAGACCGGGACCGAGACCGAGACAAGGGCCAAGGCCGAGACCGAGCCCGAGTCCGAGTCCGAGTCCGAGTCCGACTCCAAGTCCGAGTCCGAGTCCGAGTCCGAGTCCGAGTTCGAGTCTGAGAGGGTGAAAGCCCAAAGCGTTCGTCTCCCAGACCCTGGGGGGTTTGGTGAGCTCCAAAAGTATAGTAGGGGGAGGACTGCAGTGGAGCCAGTTTGGCCAGGAAAGGCCAGTTTGGCCCAGGAAGGCTGGACCCAGTGTTGGGTGATGAGCTGCCCACTGGGAAGTCCAAGACTAGAGTGAACACAGACCGACAAGCGGGGTAGCTTGGTGAAGTGTTCAAGAGCCGGCTCTAGTTCCCCCGGGAGATCGACTTGCCGATGCTCCCAGTCCAAGTGTGGGTGGCACTACCTACTTGGATACCTGTCGTTGCTCAATGGAACCTCGCTCTAAGCCCATGGCTAGAGCACCTAAAGGCGGAAGGCGGGGAGAGTACCCAGGTGGCTCGCGTAAAGCCATGGTGTTCCGAAATGTTGTCCCAAAGGCCCAGACTGTGGTAAGGAAGAGGAGCAGTCCTCTGGGGTAGTGACCAAGGACACAGTCGTGTGGTGAGGAAGTCCCAGAGGACAGTGGGACTTAGTGGTTAGGCCTGTGGGTCTCGATCCAGTGGTAGTGTTGGCAAACACGGCCAGGGGCAGAAAGGGACTTAGTGGGGATTGACAGAGGGATATTGGGGAAGGCTATTCCCCTCGTCGGTGGGCATCCTAAGGATGCTAAGGAGTGGATCTGAGATGACCACTCACGGATGGTTTGCCTAGTCTTGGAGAGCCAAGACTGTGATGCAAGTGGTATTGGACTACCAGTGTGGCGAAGGTGATTGGGCATGGCCTTAGCGTAACGGGCTGCCATGTCGGTGGTACCTTTGAGTGTCGGTCATGGGATCGGACACGTGGAGCACTTGGACCAAGTGCAAATGTTGAGTGGCATGGATGCCATTCTCGGGGCTAGCAAGTCCCAAGTCCTGAATTGGACTTATGGAGGTTGTGAATGAGACTCCTCCAAGTGGTCAGAGGTGTGGTTAAGTGACTAAAGTAGAATGGAAAATTTAATCGCTTACAATTTGGTATCGGAGCGGTTCCTTAGTCCGACTTTTATTGGTGCTCAAGTATATCACCATTGATATTGGCTTCGGAAGGTCCTAGGAGTGGGCTTATCCTTAAGGAGTAGCATGCCGAGGGGACATGGCTCTCCACTCAAGTTCATGCGTGACTTGGGCGCGATGTGGTGGATAGAAAAGGGGTCAGTAAGGGAACGATTTTGGGATCTTAGGAACAGTATATGGTTTTCCTCAAAGAGTTGAGGATGTGATCCAGATGAGCATTTGACTCAGTAAATGACCAATGTAGTTGTGGTAAACAACTAAAGTTGGGATCACAGGAAAGATAAAGACTCCAAAGCAATAAGGGAGTCACAAGATTATCCTCATATAGTTGAGGTTGGTGCTCATGAATGTGAGACCAGAAGTAATGACCGTGGGAGGTCAAATACGGAAGAGGACTCAAGTCCTTGAAATGGTAGCTGGGGCTACCTTTAATAAATGCTGGAACAGCCCAAGGAGTTGGGGGGTGTACTTAGAGATGAGTTGGTATTCTCATCACATGGACAAGTGGTCCTAAGGGGTAGAGATTGCCCTAGAGAACAAAAACAAGTGCCAGAGTAACACTTGTGAAAATAGTCCTTCTGAGTAGGACAGGAATGCAGGAAGTGTATTCCAGTGAGCTAGTGCCTCACAAGTGGGACCTTACGGGTCTATGGATTAACCAAGTCGAAAACTGCTGGATGACTCAAGTAGAGTCAAGGAATGGTCTTAAAAGGACTGATGGAAGCATTTGGACTGAGGTGTGTGGTACTCCACGAAGGATGGGGGGGGGGGGGGGGATCATAGGATCCAAGCATGAGAACAGAGGGTATCTCATCCATGGCAAAATGTGTCATGCTAAAGTCGTGGGAAAGGTGTTCCCAAAAAGAAAACAACTTTGACACAAAGTTGTGAGTGACCTCTATGGTGCAGTGCTAACCGATGGTTGGCATGAGAAAGAGCGGTATTGGTCTTAGCAAAGACCTAGACACAAAGAGGAAGTGTCATAGAGGTAGGCTCGTGAAGCTGATGGTGTGGAGACACCAAATGTGCCAAGGTGTGATACCTTGAGGCTATGTTGGCGGGTTTATGAGGACCCCTTGCCAAAGGAATCCCAATAGAAATGGGAATGGCATAACCTAAGCTGCAGAGCATGCAGTTAGAGTGTGGTGACCCAGATAATGATGGAGGTGTGGAAGCACCAGCAATGAGTTGTAGGACTTGACAACTATGAGGCAACTAAGCAAGAGGTGCAAAATAATTGGTTAAACGGGTAGAAGGTAGCTACCCAAGCCTTCTTAATGGCATAGGGAAGTTGGATATACCCTTACGGGGGATAAGTTGCTTATATTGCGATATAGTAAGTCAATGTTATAAAAGGAAATACTCATTATCAAGGAAGCCGTCATTGGGACACCCGAACAATCTAGAACACAAGGAGGTGGTGTTTGATGTCGCGAGGGTAAAAAATAAGGCCCAAGGGACTAAGTCCCTAGCGAATGATGGATAGAAATGGTGCTATCCAAATGTCCAAAGTTAGCGAAGACAGGAGAAGACTGTCTACTTGAATTGGACAGAGCCAAAAATGGAATTTTGGCAAGGCTAGTGATGGGCATGTAAATGCACGTAAGCAACAGCGTAATCCCGGTGTGTGGAATTATAGGGTGAGCATACCTGGATTGAGGAACCACTCCCTAGGCTATCGGGTAGGTTCGTCCCTAAGAATACTTGCTAAGGCATGATAGAAAGTGCAAAGCTATCCTCTGGGTTCGGAGGAGAATGACCGAAGGAAAGGTGTGAAGCCAAAAGCAAGAAGTAAGGGGATAGAACCGAACCATAGGAATTGAAGGGCATAACCAAGGTTGGTTATGCCAGCTGGGAGTGAAGAATCAAGTGGGGGATCGAGGGTGTTGCCGCTAGCAATCGTGATGCCATGGAAAGTCTAAAATATGGAATTGTCCATGTTAGACTATATGGTAATTGGAAAGCTTGCAAAAAGGGAAGCCTTAGCAAGCTAAGGGACAGAGTTCCTTCAAAGTTCCCAAAGAGGATTCTAGGTAGCTTAGTACCTAGAAAGGCCAAGCGTAAATGGTTTAAGGAACGCGCGAAATTAGAGTGGCGCAGCAGAAGCGTGGTCTTGAAGCTTGCCATGAGGCAAGGCTATCAAGGTTAGGGAAGTAGTTCCCGAGTGTTCAAAGAGAGGGCTTTGAACGAAAGTCGATGATCAAGGGCTTTCACGCTTGTGCAGGAACCATGTTACAGTGGTCGGAGGACTTGCCAAAGCGAGATTGGCAAGTCAGGGGAACAAATACCCTAGTTGAAGGTGATAACTTCAAAAAGGGTGGGCCATGGGGCCAAGCATGGAGGAGTTCATGCATGATCACAGGCTTGTCAAGTGAGAGGACTTGGCAGTGGGGAGGAACTAGGTTCCTAAGCTGTGATCTATAGTGCGCTTTGAGTATAAGTTGGTGCACCGGCGTGGGGAGTCACGCCAGGCATCCTGGGTGATGCCGTCCGTAGATGCATATACGGAGGTTGGGTTCGAGTCCCGACCCTCTAGTGCTTGGGTTCGAGTCCCAAATCACTAGGGCATGGTGATGGTTTGGAATATGAGGACACTCATATTTCGGTGGTCATGGACTCTCAGTGTGGAGACTGGTTTGGGCACACCGCCAAGCGAGGGATGCCTCGGAGTCGTGATGCACGGTTAGATTGCTTAGAGTGAAAGCTCGGCATATCTAACTTGAACGCTTTGGTGCAAGTGGCACCAAGGACGTGGTGAGTGAGATGGGGACACCTAATCTCAGTTGCTATGGACCCTTGGCCGGAAGGGCTGGCTTGGGCGCACCGCCAAGTGTGGGGGATGCCCCCGGGGTCGTAGTTAACAAGTTAAAGGTCTAGAAGACCTAGTACCTATTGGCAAACCTATTAAGGTGCCGAGGTGAGATCACTAGGTGATCTTGTGGCTAAATAAGGACAAGGTCCTTGGTTGGGTTAAAGAATAAGGTTCCTAGTTCAAAGTGTTGATTTGAACTATTGATGATGGTGTGGCTTAGTCAAGGTGACCAAGTGGGAAAAGCACCTTAGGGAAATGAGCTATGTCATTGCGATGGCATAGTGTGTCCAAGGAAAGTAGTCTCTAAAGAGACCCATGGGAGGGTCACAAAGTTGTGCCGTGGATAGAGCCCACAGCAGAAGATGCTAAAAGAGACTTACTAGGGGTGAACACCCTAGTCTTGGCAAAGCAGAGCCTTTGCTATGGAATCAAAAGAATACCTCAAGGAGGGAGGTAGAGATTCGATGTTGCTTGGTGCAACAATCAACGGATAGGAGCAAAAGATGAGTGGCCAAGATAGGGCCGTGGAATCCCTTGGAAGGAATCCAAGTGACAAAGTTAGGCGAGGAACATGTAAGCGACTAATTTTTCCATTCTACTTTAGTCACTTAACCACACCTCTGACCACTTGGAGGAGTCTCATTCACAACCTCCATAAGTCCAACTCAGGACTTGGGGCTTGCTAGCCCCGAGAATGGCATCCATGCCACTCAACCTTAGCACTTGGTCCAAGTGCTCCACGTGTCCGATCCCATGATAGACACCCCAAGGTACCACCAACGTATCGGCCCGTTACGCTAAGGCCATGCCCAATTACCTTGGTCACAGTGGTGGTCCAACACCACCTGCATTCCAATCCCGTCTCTCAAAGACTGGGTCATCCGTCCATGAGGGATCATCCCAGATCCACTCCTTAACATCCTTAGGATGCCTACAGACATGGGGAATAGCCTTCCCCAATATCTCTGTTCCGGTCCCCACCAAGTCCCTTTCTGTCCTTGGCTGTGTTCGCCAACACTGCCACTGGATCAAGGCCCACCAGCCCGACCACTAAGTCCCACTATCCTTGAGGACTTCCTCACTGTGTGACTGTGTCCTTGGTCACCCCACCCGAGGGCTACCCCTCTTCCTTTCCACAGTCTGGGACTTTGGGACACCATTTCGGAACACCGTGGCCTTACGCGAGCCACCTGGGTACTCTCCCCACCTTTCGCCTTTAGGTGCTCTAGCCATGGGCTTAGAGCGAGGTTCCGTTGAGCCACGCCTGGTATCCAAGTAGGTAGTGCCACCCACACTTGGACTGGGAGCATCGGCCAGTCGATCTCCCGGGGGAACTAGAGCCGGCTCTTGAACACTTCACCAAGCTACCCCGCTTGTCGGTCCGTGTTCACTCTAGTCTTGGACTTCCCAGTGGGCAGCTCATCACCCAACACTGGGTCCGGCCTTCCTGGGCCAAACTGGCCTTTCCTGGCCAAACTGGCTCCACTGCAGTCCTCCCCCTACTATACTTTTGGAGCTCACCAAACCCCCCAGGGTCTAGGAGACGAACGCTTTGGGCTTTCACCCTCTCAGGCTCCGGACTCGGACTCGGACTCGGATTCGGACTCGGACTCGGGCTCAGGCTCGGTCTCAGCCTCGGCCTCGGTCTTGGTCTCGGTCCCGATCTCGGTCTCGGTCTCGGTCTCGGTCTCGGTCCCGGTCCCGGTCTCGGTCCCGGTCTCGACTTCGGACTCCATCTCGGACTCCATCTCGGACTCCATCTCGGACTCCATCTCGGACTCCATCTCGGGTCCATCTCGGGTCCATCTCGGACTCCATCTCGGACTCCATCTCGGGTCCATCTCGGACTCCATCTCGGACTCCATTTCGGGTCCATCTCGGGTCCACCTCGGACTCCATCTCGGACTCCATCTCAGACTCCATCTCGGGTCCATCTCGGACTCCACTTCGGACTCCAACTCGGGTCCATCTCGGACTCCACTTCGGACTCCAACTCGGGTCCATCTCGGGTCCACCTCGGACTCCACTTCGGACTCCATCTCGGACTCCATCTCGGGTCCATCTCGGACTCCACTTCGGACTCCAACTCGGGTCCATCTCGGACTCCACTTCGGACTCCAACTCGGGTCCATCTCGGACTCCACTTCGGACTCCAACTCGAGTCCATCTTGGACACTCCCACGTGTCATGTGTTGGTCCTTTTGGGTCCCTTTTTGGAGCCTCGCCTTTTGCTCGCTTTGTGCTCGTTCCTCGAGCACTTCGTTGGGAGTTCCACTCCCGCTCTTGACTTTTCAAGTCGGAGCTTTTGGTCCAAACGTGTTACGCTCGTTTGGCTCTCGCTTCGGCCACTACCATGTGGCGCCCTTCTGGCTCCACTTTGGGGCCTAGGGATTTTGTGTCTCACAGAACACTAATGTGTTGGACGCTAACAAATTGCGGGAAAGGAAGTGTGTTTCCAAAGATGGATTCCGAATTGCTCCGATTTGGCGAAAGTGGAAGCTCCAAGGGAGGGAGCGGTAAAGTAGCCAAATGATAAGGCCATGGACAGCCCTAGCACAAAGTATGATAAATGGAACTTAGTGCCCAAGGTGGCACAAAATAAAAGAGAGGATGATGGTGCCCTCAAGTAATGAACTTCCTAGGATGGGGAAGTGGAGTTGCACAATCTGTGCAATGCAAGGTGTTAAAGACACCTAGGAAATTGACTTCCAAAAGTCAAAAGAGTAAAAGTTCCAAGGTGCAAACGTTCAATAGATGGAAATTGAATCTACTCGAGAAGGAGTAGTGGGATTGACTTAGAGAAAGGTCTCTAAGGGGTTTAGCGAGAACTAAACCAATAAAAGGAGAGAACCACTACATGTGGTCCAATCATTCTCTAAGTTGGGGAGACTACCCTCCTTAGAGGATAGGCAAGGCATGGTGAGCCTTTGGTGTCAAACCATTAAGGAATATGCAAAAGGCATGGTGAGCCTTCAATGTCAAACCATTGACGAATATGGAGAAGGCATGGTGAGCCTTCAATGTCAAACCATTGACAAATATTGGCTAGGTGCCAAGGATGGAAATGGTAACACATGCGGGTGTTACTTTATAAGATGGTTTACCGTTCGATGAGGACATCGAACTTCGTCTATGGGTGGTGGAGTTGTGAGACACAAAATCCCTAGGCCCCAAAGTGGAGCCGGAAGGGCGCCACGTGGTAGTGGCCGAAGCGAGAGCCAAACGAGCGTAACACGTTTGGACCAAAAGCTCTGACTTGAAAAGTCAAGAGCGGGAGTGGAACTCCCAACGAAGTGCTCGAGGAACGAGCACGAAGCGAGCAAAAAGCGAGGCTCCAAAAAGGGACCCCAAAAGGACCAACACATGACACGTGGAAGTGTCCGAGATGGACTCGAGTTGGAGTCCGAAGTGGAGTCCGAGAAGGACCCGAGTTAGAGTCCGAGGTGGAGTCCGAGATGGAGTCCGAAATGGACCGAGACGGAGTCCGAGATGGAGTCCGAGATGGAGTCCGAGATGGAGTCCGAGATGGACCCGAGATGGAGTCCGAGATGGACCGAGACGGAGTCCGAGATGGACCCGAGATGGAGTCCGAGATGGACCCAAGATGGAGTCCGAGATGGAGTCCGAGATGGACCGAGACGGAGTCCGAGATGGAGTCCGAGACGGAGTCCGAGATGGAGTCCGAGATGGAGTCTGAGATGGAGTCCGAGATGGAGTCCGAGAAGGACCCGAGATGGAGTCCGAGGTCGAGACCGAGACCGGGACCGAGACCGAGACCGAGACCGAGACCGAGACCGGGACCGAGACCGAGACAAGGGCCAAGGCCGAGACCGAGCCCGAGTCCGAGTCCGAGTCCGAGTCCGAGTCCGAGTCCGAGTCCAAGTCCGAGTCCGAGTCCGAGTCTGAGTCCGAGTTCGATGCAACGTGTATGTACATTTCTCCAAGTCCCTTAGGGATTGATACAAAAAGCAAGAATCCCTTAGTGCTGTTCACTCAACTACGCTGTCCTGCAATTCTCCACCTAATAGTGATCGCTGCCCTCCAATCGTGGCTGTTGTGGTCGTCGCCTCCGCAGTGCATCCAGTGCCAGATCGCCACGTCGAGCCTCCTTTGTTACCGTGTCCGAAGGTCTCCATTTCCACTTGACCTCCCCCTCGTGTTCAGTTCCGTAGCACGGAGTCCATAGTCGTCGCCAAGCTGTGAGTGCCTCCCTGTTTTTCCCATGCTTCTGGAGCAGCGTATCCCTCAAGCGGATAGCAGCTAGTGTGAGCCTCCACCAGTTTGCCATGATCGCTGAAATCCGAGCGCACTGCCCTTCGAAGTGGTTGTGGTTCCGAGCCTCCCAGAGTGCCTGTACCCCGGAAGCCCGCCATACCTCCCATCTCGCTCGTCCAAGGGCCTCCCACACTGTAGTCCCAACTTCGGCGCCTACCGCGTCCCACCTAACTCGGGTGCCCCATCCTGAGCGTCCCCAACACCCGATCTTCCGCCAAGCTGCTCCTGTGCATGGTCCCCTTGCCTCTAGAAACCATTGGGTGACATCCCCTTCTCGAATTTCGAAATCCTGCTTGTCCCCTAGTTCCCTCGTCGCTTTTGCTACCTGCCGCCACGTCTCCTTGGCCACGTCACAATCCCAGAGGAGGTGTGTGACCGTCTCTAGTTCCCCGCATTCCGGACACTTGCGAGCATTCTCCGCTTGAAATCGCTGGCCTACTGGCAGCCCATTCGTCGCCACGAGCCAAGAGGTTACCTTTGATTTTTCCTGGATCGGTAGTTTCCAGAACGCCACGGTATTGTCAATCACCTGGTCCGCCTCCACTCCTAGCGCGATCCACTTTTGCCACAGTCGTGGGATTTCTTCTCTCTCAAATTCCCTGTTCACCATCAAACCGTTCCGCGCATCCTTGACCTCGTAAGTGAAGAAGCCATTCGCCCCGCGTCTCCACGCTGCTAGGTCCCAGTCCAGGTCTTCTATTAACTCTTTCCTCCACCATACTAGCCGTCCCTCTCCTTCTAGCCAGCATGGTGACTCTACCACTTCTGTCCGAGTTGCTATTTGTCTTAGAACCCGGATTCGTCCTTTCACTTCATCGTCCGTGACCTGCGGCATCTGTTGGGGATTCCCCACCTCGAGGAGTGTGCCGCCTCTCACTACACGAAAAGGCCTACTGAGGTTCTGGTCTGGGTCTGTCACAAACCACACCTCAATCTCCCCCTCATTCCACGCTGGGGTTGGCATCGTGAATGCCCGAGTCCATTTCCCAAGTGGTACTTGCTCGCCGTCCGACGTTTCCTCCCTTTGAATTGCCACAAAGTCCCCAGCATGTAGTCTTCTTGCTGGCCATTTATCCACTGTTCGTGCCTCTGTCACTGCCCGCAGTAGCTTCAGTAGATCCCACTTCACGTCCCGCCACTTCCCTAGCCCGAAGACTTGGAAGCGCCGGGACGATTTCTGTGGATCCGGATCTACCACTCCAACTAGTTGTTTGACTGTCCTGAAGCCTCCTTGGTGTACCTGCCTCCATATGGTGTAGTGGTTCTCTCGACCTAGTGTCCTGTCTCCTGCCTTGAACAACTCATTGAAAAATAGCGGCTGATTCAGCCAGTCCTCTGCCCTGTTTGGGATGACCTGCGTCACTGGAAATGACTTCCAGAGCCGATGGAGACCCTGGACCAACTGGCCTCCCCCTACCACCTGTGTTTGGCCCTCCGCGAACATCCAGCAGGGGTCCTCATCCCACACTCTTGCGAATCCGTGCTTCGGCCTAATGGCTAGCATGCTCTGCCTAAACAAGAGCTTCCAAACTTGGGCCCCCGGTTGAAGGCCCATTAGTATGACTTTGTACCTCAGCGCCTTGCTCATGTCACTTGGGTCGATTATCCCCAAGCCGCCTAGAACTCGTGGTCTCACCGTCGACTGCCATGCCACCTTGGCCATCGTCTGGCCACTGACCAGCGCTCCCTTCCACACATACATGTGCACCATGGACCTTATGTGCTTGAGTGTTGTCTCTAGAACCGGCCATACTGTGAGGTGGTACCACGTACTCGGCAACACGATGCTTTTCGCCACCACCACCCTTGCCGGCAGTCCCAGTTTCCGTGGCACCCATTTCTGAATCGCTGTTCTGGTCCTCCGCAGCAGCGCTGAGTCCTGCGTAGAAGCTTTGAACTCACCTCCTACCTGAATTCCCAGGTAGCGTGTGTCCTCCCCTGGTGGTAGCCACTGAAAGTCGATGTCGCGTCCCCACTCCATCTCGGACTCCATCTCGGTCCATCTCGGACTCCATCTCAGACTCCACCAAAGACTCCAACTTGGGTCCATCTCGGACTCCATCTCGGACTCCACCTCGGACTCCAACTCGGGTCCACCTCAGGTCCATCTCGGACTCCATCTCGGACTCCACCTCGGACTCAAACTCGGGTCCATCTCAGACTCCATCTCGGACTCCACCTCGGACTCCAACTCAGGTCCATCTCGAACTCCATCTTGGACTCCACCTCGGACTCTAACTCAAGTCCATCTCGGACTCCATCTCGGACACTTCCATGTGTCATGTGTTAGTCCTTTTGGGTCCCTTTTTGGAGCCTTGCTTATTGCCTGCTTCATGCTCGTTCCTTGAGCACTCCGTTGGGAGTTCCACTCCCGCTCTCAACCTTTCAAGTCGGAGCCTTTTAGTCCAAACGTGTTACACTTGTTTGGCTTTTGCTTCGACCACTACCACGTGGCACCCTTTCGGCTCCACTTTGGGGCTTAGGGATTTGTGTCTCACAACTCTACCACCCATAGACGAAGTTCGATGTTCTCATCGAACGGTAAACCCTTTTATAAAGTAACACCCGCAGGTATTACCATTTCCATCCTTGGCACCCAGCCAATATTTGTTTATGGTTTGATGCAACGTATATGTACATTTCTCCAAGTCCCTTAGGGACTAATACAAAAAACAAGAATCCCTTAGCGCTGTTCACTCAACTACGCTGTCCTGCAATTCTCCACCTAATAGTGATCGCAGCCCTCCAATCGTGGTTGCTGTGGTCGTCGCCTCCGCAGTGCATCCAGTGCCAGATCGCCACGTCGAGCCTCCTTTGTTACCATGTCCGAAGGTCTCCATTTCCACTTGACCTCCCCCTCGTGTTCAGTTCCGTAGCACGGAGTCCATAGTCGTCGCCAAGCTGTGAGTGCCTCCCTGTTTTTCCCATGCTCCTGGAGCAGCGTATCCCTCAAGCGGATAGCAGCTAGTGTGAGCCTCCACCAATTCGCCATGATCGCTGAAATCCGAGCGCACTGCCCTTCAAAGTGGTTGCGGTTCCGAGCCTCCCAGAGTGCCTGTACCCCGGAAGCCCGCCATACCTCCCATCTCGCCCGTCCAAGGGCCTCCCAGACTGTAGTCCCAACTTCGGCGCCTACCGCGTCCCACCTAACTCGGGTGCCCTATCCTAAGCGTCCCCAACACCCGATCTTCCGCCAAGCTGCTCCTGTGCATGGTCCCCTTGCCTCTGGAAACCATTGATTTGTTTATGGTTTGACCCCGAAGGCTCACCATGCCTTGTCCATCCTCTAAGGGGCATAGTCTCTCCAACATAGAGACTCATTTGGCCACCTGGGGTGGTTTCCTCCCTTTTATTGATTCAGTTCTCGCTAAACCCATTAGAGACACCTTCTCTAACTCAATTCCACTACTCATTCTCGAGTAGTCCCAACTTCTATTGACATAACCAATTCACTTTGGAACTTTTTAATTTTGACTTCTCAAAGTCAATTTCTTTGGTGTCTTTGACACCTTTCACTGCACATATTGCAACTTCACTTCCCATCCTAGGAAGCTCCCCACTTGAGGGCGCCATCGTCCTCCTTTCTATTTTATGCCACTTTTGGCACCAAGTTCCAGCCATCGTAAGTTGTGTTAGAGCTATCCACAACCCTATCCTTTGGCTACTTCGCCGCTCCCTCTCTTGGAGCTTTCACCTTTGCCAACTTGGAGCATTTGGGAATCCATCCTTGGAAGCACACTTCCTTTCTCACAATTCGTTAGCATCCAACACACTAGTGTTCCATGCCTAACTTTGCCATTTGGATTCCTTTTAATGAATTCCATGGCCCACACTTGGCTGCTAGTCTTTTGCTCTTATCCATTGATTGTCACACTGAGCAACATAGGATCACTACCTCCATTCTCGAGGTATCTTTTTGGTTCCATGGCAAAGGCTCTACTTTGCTAAGTCCAGCGGGTGCTCACTCTTAGTAGATCTCTTTAGCAATTTCTGCTCTAGGCTTCGTCCACGGCCCAACTTTGCGACCCTTCCATGGGTCTCTCCCCGAGACTACTTTCTTGGACTTACTATACCATCGTATTGGCACAATTGATTTCCCTTTAGGTGTCCTTCTCACTTGGTCACCTCGACCAAGTCACACCATTATCAATAGTTCAAATCAACACTTTGAACTGGGAATTATATTCCTTAACCCAAACAAAGGCCTTATCTTTGTTTAGCCACAAGATCACTTGGTGATCTCATTTTAACCCCTTAATAGGTCTACTAATAGGAACTAGGTCTTCCAGACCCCTTTAAATTGTTGACTATGACCCCGGGGGCATCCCCCACACTTGGCAGTGCGCCCAAGCCAACCCTTCTGGCCAAGGATCCATAGCAATTGAGACTGGGTGTCCCCATCTCATTCACCACGTCCTTGGTGCCTTTTGCACCAAAGTGTTTAAGTTAGATATGCCGAGCTTTCACTTTAAGCAATCTAACTGTGCATCACGACTCCGAGGCATCCCTCGCTTGGCGGTGTGCCCAAACCAGTCTCCTCACTGAGAGTCTATGACCACCGAAATATGAGTGTCCTCATATCCCAAACCATCACCACGCCCTAATGATTTGGGACTCGAACCCAAGCACTAGAGGGTTAGGACTCGAACGCAACCTCCGTATATGCATCTATGGATGGCATCGCACCGGATGCCTGACGTGACTCCCCAAGCCGGTGCACCAACATGTACTTAAAGCGCGTTATAGATCACAGCTTAGGAACCTAGTTCCTCCGCATTGCCAAGTCCTCTCACTTGACAAGTTTGTGATCATGCATGGACTCTTCCATGCTCGGCCCCATGGGCCACCCCTTTTAAAGTTAGCACCTTCAACTAGGGGATTTGTTCCCCCCGACTTGCCAATCTCATGTAGCATGTCATTCGGCCACCGTAACATGGTTCATGCATAAGCGTGAAAGTCTTTAACTATCGACTTTCAGTCAAAGCCCTCTCTTTGAACACTCGGGAACTACTTCCCTAATCTTGATAGCCTCGCCTCATGGCAAACTTAAAGACCACGCTTCTGCTGTGCCACTCTGATTTCGCGCGTTTTATGAACCATTTACACTTGGCTGACTAGGTACTTATCTACCTAGAGGAACGTTCAAGGAACTCTGTTCCTTGGCTTGCTAAGGCCTCTCCTTTTGCAAGCTTGTCAATTACCATATAGTCTAACATGGACAATCCCATGCTTTAGACTCTTCATGGCATCCCGGTCGCTAGTAACAACATGCTTGAGCACCCACTTGATTCTCCACTCCCAACTTGCATAACCACCTTTGGTCATGCTTGTCAATTTTTATAGTTCGGTTCTATCCCTATACTACTTGCCTTTTGGCCTCATACATTTCCTTTGGTTATTCTCCTCCAGACTAGGAAGATAGCTTTGCACTTTCTACCATGCCTTGGCAAGTATTCATAGGGATGAACCTACCCGACAGTTTAGGGAGTGGTTCCTCAATCCAGGTTTGCTCACCTTGTAATCCCACACACTAGGATCACCATTGCTACTTATGGGCCTTTATATGCCCATCACTAGTCTTGCCAAAATCCCTCTTTGGCTTTATCCAATTTAGGTAGACGGACTTCTCTTGTCTCCACAACCTTGGACATTTGGATAGCACTTCCTATCCTTCATTCGCTAGGGACTTTGTCCCTTGGGCATTATCCATTGCCCTCATGACACCAAATACCCCCTTCTAGTGTTCTAGAGTGTTTGGGTGTCCTAATGATGGCCTCTCTGACAACAAGCATTCCCTTTTTGACATTGACTTACTATGTCGCAACATAAGCAATTTATCCCTTATAAAGGTATATCGAACTTCCTTATCCCAATAAAAAGTCTTAGGTAGTTGCCTTCCACCAGTTTATGAATTATTTTGCACCTTTTGCTTAGTTGCCTCATAGTTGTCAAGTCCATCATTCGCTAGGGACTTAGTCCCTCGGGCCTTATCTATTGCCCTTGCGACACGAAACACCATCTCTTGGTGTTATAGAGTGTTTGGGTGTCCCAATGATGGCCTTCGGACAATGAGCATTCCCGTTTACGACATTGACTTACTATATCGCAACATAAGCAATTTATCCCCCGTAAGGGTATATCTAACTTCCTTATGCCATTAAAAAGTCTTGGGTAGCTACCTTTTACCCATTTAACCAATTAACTTTGCACCTCTTGCTTAGTTGCCTCATAGTTGTCAAGTCCTACAACTCATTGCTGGTGCTTCCACACCTCCATCATTATCTAGGTCACCACACTCTAATCGCCTTCCAGCTTAGGCTATACTATTCCCATTTCCATTGGGATTCTTTTGGAAGGGGTTCTTATGAACCCACCAACTTGACCTCAAGCCAACATGCCTTGGCACCTTCGGTGTCTCCACACTATCGGCTCCACGAGCCTACCTTTATGACACTTTTTACTTGTGTCCAGGTATTTTTGCCAAGACCAATATGGTTGTTTCTTAGGCCAATTATCCATTAGCACTACACTATAGAGTTCATGCACAACTTTGTGTCAAAGTTGTTTTCTTCCGGGAAACTCTTTCTCACGACTTTAGCATGACACCTTCTGCCATCAATGAGATACATACTGCTCTCATGCTTGGATCTCAAGATCCTCCCCATCCTTCGTGGGGCACCACACACCTCAGTCCAAATGCTTTCCTCAAGCCCTTAGGATTATTCCTTGACTCTATTGGAGTCATTCAACCTTTTGGACTTTGTTAATCCAACGATCTATGAGGTCTTACTTTTGAGGTGCTAACTCACTGGAATACAACTCCTTGTATTTATGTCCTACTCACAAGGACCATCTTTTGCAAGTGTTACTCCGACACTTGATTTGTTCTCTAGGGACAACCTTTTGCCTCTTAGGACCACTTGTCCATGTGATGAGAATACC
>NW_003314417.1:215529-219405 GCF_000143415.4 Selaginella moellendorffii | reverse complement strand
ACCTCGGACTCAACTCGGGTCCATCTCAGACTCCATCTCGGACTCCACCTCGGACTCCAACTCAGGTCCATCTCGAACTCCATCTTGGACTCCACCTCGGACTCTAACTCAAGTCCATCTCGGACTCCATCTCGGACACTTCCATGTGTCATGTGTTAGTCCTTTTGGGTCCCTTTTTGGAGCCTTGCTTATTGCCTGCTTCATGCTCGTTCCTTGAGCACTCCGTTGGGAGTTCCACTCCCGCTCTCAACCTTTCAAGTCGGAGCCTTTTAGTCCAAACGTGTTACACTTGTTTGGCTTTTGCTTCGACCACTACCACGTGGCACCCTTTCGGCTCCACTTTGGGGCTTAGGGATTTGTGTCTCACAACTCTACCACCCATAGACGAAGTTCGATGTTCTCATCGAACGGTAAACCCTTTTATAAAGTAACACCCGCAGGTATTACCATTTCCATCCTTGGCACCCAGCCAATATTTGTTTATGGTTTGATGCAACGTATATGTACATTTCTCCAAGTCCCTTAGGGACTAATACAAAAAACAAGAATCCCTTAGCGCTGTTCACTCAACTACGCTGTCCTGCAATTCTCCACCTAATAGTGATCGCAGCCCTCCAATCGTGGTTGCTGTGGTCGTCGCCTCCGCAGTGCATCCAGTGCCAGATCGCCACGTCGAGCCTCCTTTGTTACCATGTCCGAAGGTCTCCATTTCCACTTGACCTCCCCCTCGTGTTCAGTTCCGTAGCACGGAGTCCATAGTCGTCGCCAAGCTGTGAGTGCCTCCCTGTTTTTCCCATGCTCCTGGAGCAGCGTATCCCTCAAGCGGATAGCAGCTAGTGTGAGCCTCCACCAATTCGCCATGATCGCTGAAATCCGAGCGCACTGCCCTTCAAAGTGGTTGCGGTTCCGAGCCTCCCAGAGTGCCTGTACCCCGGAAGCCCGCCATACCTCCCATCTCGCCCGTCCAAGGGCCTCCCAGACTGTAGTCCCAACTTCGGCGCCTACCGCGTCCCACCTAACTCGGGTGCCCTATCCTAAGCGTCCCCAACACCCGATCTTCCGCCAAGCTGCTCCTGTGCATGGTCCCCTTGCCTCTGGAAACCATTGATTTGTTTATGGTTTGACCCCGAAGGCTCACCATGCCTTGTCCATCCTCTAAGGGGCATAGTCTCTCCAACATAGAGACTCATTTGGCCACCTGGGGTGGTTTCCTCCCTTTTATTGATTCAGTTCTCGCTAAACCCATTAGAGACACCTTCTCTAACTCAATTCCACTACTCATTCTCGAGTAGTCCCAACTTCTATTGACATAACCAATTCACTTTGGAACTTTTTAATTTTGACTTCTCAAAGTCAATTTCTTTGGTGTCTTTGACACCTTTCACTGCACATATTGCAACTTCACTTCCCATCCTAGGAAGCTCCCCACTTGAGGGCGCCATCGTCCTCCTTTCTATTTTATGCCACTTTTGGCACCAAGTTCCAGCCATCGTAAGTTGTGTTAGAGCTATCCACAACCCTATCCTTTGGCTACTTCGCCGCTCCCTCTCTTGGAGCTTTCACCTTTGCCAACTTGGAGCATTTGGGAATCCATCCTTGGAAGCACACTTCCTTTCTCACAATTCGTTAGCATCCAACACACTAGTGTTCCATGCCTAACTTTGCCATTTGGATTCCTTTTAATGAATTCCATGGCCCACACTTGGCTGCTAGTCTTTTGCTCTTATCCATTGATTGTCACACTGAGCAACATAGGATCACTACCTCCATTCTCGAGGTATCTTTTTGGTTCCATGGCAAAGGCTCTACTTTGCTAAGTCCAGCGGGTGCTCACTCTTAGTAGATCTCTTTAGCAATTTCTGCTCTAGGCTTCGTCCACGGCCCAACTTTGCGACCCTTCCATGGGTCTCTCCCCGAGACTACTTTCTTGGACTTACTATACCATCGTATTGGCACAATTGATTTCCCTTTAGGTGTCCTTCTCACTTGGTCACCTCGACCAAGTCACACCATTATCAATAGTTCAAATCAACACTTTGAACTGGGAATTATATTCCTTAACCCAAACAAAGGCCTTATCTTTGTTTAGCCACAAGATCACTTGGTGATCTCATTTTAACCCCTTAATAGGTCTACTAATAGGAACTAGGTCTTCCAGACCCCTTTAAATTGTTGACTATGACCCCGGGGGCATCCCCCACACTTGGCAGTGCGCCCAAGCCAACCCTTCTGGCCAAGGATCCATAGCAATTGAGACTGGGTGTCCCCATCTCATTCACCACGTCCTTGGTGCCTTTTGCACCAAAGTGTTTAAGTTAGATATGCCGAGCTTTCACTTTAAGCAATCTAACTGTGCATCACGACTCCGAGGCATCCCTCGCTTGGCGGTGTGCCCAAACCAGTCTCCTCACTGAGAGTCTATGACCACCGAAATATGAGTGTCCTCATATCCCAAACCATCACCACGCCCTAATGATTTGGGACTCGAACCCAAGCACTAGAGGGTTAGGACTCGAACGCAACCTCCGTATATGCATCTATGGATGGCATCGCACCGGATGCCTGACGTGACTCCCCACGCCGGTGCACCAACATGTACTTAAAGCGCGTTATAGATCACAGCTTAGGAACCTAGTTCCTCCGCATTGCCAAGTCCTCTCACTTGACAAGTTTGTGATCATGCATGGACTCTTCCATGCTCGGCCCCATGGGCCACCCCTTTTAAAGTTAGCACCTTCAACTAGGGGATTTGTTCCCCCCGACTTGCCAATCTCATTTAGCATGTCATTCGGCCACCGTAACATGGTTCATGCATAAGCGTGAAAGTCTTTAACTATCGACTTTCATTCAAAGCCCTCTCTTTGAACACTCGGGAACTACTTCCCTAATCTTGATAGCCTCGCCTCATGGCAAACTTAAAGACCACGCTTCTGCTGTGCCACTCTGATTTCGCGCGTTTTATGAACCATTTACACTTGGCTGACTAGGTACTTATCTACCTAGAGGAACGTTCAAGGAACTCTGTTCCTTGGCTTGCTAAGGCCTCTCCTTTTTGCAGCTTGTCAATTACCATATAGTCTAACATGGACAATCCCATGCTTTAGACTCTTCATGGCATCCCGGTCGCTAGTAACAACATGCTTGAGCACCCACTTGATTCTCCACTCCCAACTTGCATAACCACCTTTGGTCATGCTTGTCAATTTTTATAGTTCGGTTCTATCCCTATACTACTTGCCTTTTGGCCTCATACATTTCCTTTGGTTATTCTCCTCCAGACTAGGAAGATAGCTTTGCACTTTCTACCATGCCTTGGCAAGTATTCATAGGGATGAACCTACCCGACAGTTTAGGGAGTGGTTCCTCAATCCAGGTTTGCTCACCTTGTAATCCCACACACTAGGATCACCATTGCTACTTATGGGCCTTTATATGCCCATCACTAGTCTTGCCAAAATCCCTCTTTGGCTTTATCCAATTTAGGTAGACGGACTTCTCTTGTCTCCACAACCTTGGACATTTGGATAGCACTTCCTATCCTTCATTCGCTAGGGACTTTGTCCCTTGGGCATTATCCATTGCCCTCATGACACCAAATACCCCCTTCTAGTGTTCTAGAGTGTTTGGGTGTCCTAATGATGGCCTCTCTGACAACAAGCATTCCCTTTTTGACATTGACTTACTATGTCGCAACATAAGCAATTTATCCCTTATAAAGGTATATCGAACTTCCTTATCCCAATAAAAAGTCTTAGGTAGTTGCCTTCCACCAGTTTATGAATTATTTTGCACCTTTTGCTTAGTTGCCTCATAGTTGTCAAGTCCATCATTCGCTAGGGACTTAGTCCCTCGGGCCTTATCTATTGCCCTTGCGAC
>NW_003314417.1:213598-215429 GCF_000143415.4 Selaginella moellendorffii | reverse complement strand
CTCCATCATTATCTAGGTCACCACACTCTAATCGCCTTCCAGCTTAGGCTATACTATTCCCATTTCCATTGGGATTCTTTTGGAAGGGGTTCTTATGAACCCACCAACTTGACCTCAAGCCAACATGCCTTGGCACCTTCGGTGTCTCCACACTATCGGCTCCACGAGCCTACCTTTATGACACTTTTTACTTGTGTCCAGGTATTTTTGCCAAGACCAATATGGTTGTTTCTTAGGCCAATTATCCATTAGCACTACACTATAGAGTTCATGCACAACTTTGTGTCAAAGTTGTTTTCTTCCGGGAAACTCTTTCTCACGACTTTAGCATGACACCTTCTGCCATCAATGAGATACATACTGCTCTCATGCTTGGATCTCAAGATCCTCCCCATCCTTCGTGGGGCACCACACACCTCAGTCCAAATGCTTTCCTCAAGCCCTTAGGATTATTCCTTGACTCTATTGGAGTCATTCAACCTTTTGGACTTTGTTAATCCAACGATCTATGAGGTCTTACTTTTGAGGTGCTAACTCACTGGAATACAACTCCTTGTATTTATGTCCTACTCACAAGGACCATCTTTTGCAAGTGTTACTCCGACACTTGATTTGTTCTCTAGGGACAACCTTTTGCCTCTTAGGACCACTTGTCCATGTGATGAGAATACCAACTCATCCTCTAAATACACCCCCAACTCCTTGGGTTGTTCCAGCATTTATTAGAGGTAGCTCCGGCTACCATTTCAAGGACTTGTGTCCTTTTCTGTATTTGACCTCCCGCGGTCATTACTTCTGGTCTCAAATTCATAAGCATCAGCCTCAACTTCTTGAGGGTAATCTTGTGACTTCTTTATCGTTTTAGAGTCTCTATCTTCCCTGTGATCCCAACTGTAGTTGTTTACTACAACTACATTAGCTAGTTTGCTGAGTCAAACGCTCATTTGGATCACATCCTCAACTCAATGAGGAAAACCTTACACTGTTCCCAAGATCCCAAAGTTGTTCCATCATTGGCTTTTTTCTATCCACCACCTTGCCTACAAGTTCACACGTGAATTGTAGTGGAGAGCTATGTCTTCCCGACTTGTTACTCCTCAAGGACAAACCCACTTCTAGGACCTTCCGATGCCAACACTAGTGGTGATATACTTCGGCACCAATAAAAGTCGGAATAAGGAACAACTCCGATACCAAATTGTAAACGACTAAATTTTTCCATTCTACTTTAGTCACTTAACCACACCTCTGACCACTTGGAGGAGTCTTATTCACAACCTCCATAAGCCCCACTCAGGACTTGGGGCTTGCTAGCCCCGAGAATAGCATCCATGCCACTCAACCTTTGCACTTGGTCCCAGTGCTCCACGTGTCTGGTCCCATGACCGACACCCCAAGGCACCACCAACGTACCAGCCTGTTACACTAGGCCATGCCCAATCACCTTGGTCACATCGGTGGTCCAACACCATTTGCATTGCAATCCCGTCTCTCCAAGATTGGGCCATCCGTCCATGAGTGGTCATCCCAGATCCACTCTTTAGCATCCTTAGAATGCCCGCAGACATGGGGAATAGCCTTCCCCAATATCTCTTTTCTTATTCTCACCAAGTCCCTTTCTGTCCATGGCCGTGTTCACCAACACTACTACTGGGTTGAAGCTCGCAAGCCCGACCTCTAAATCCCACTGTCCTTTGGGACTTCCTCACCATGTGACCGTATCCTTGGTCACTGCACTAGAGGATTGCTCCTCTTCCTTTTCACCGTCTGGGACTTTGGGACAACATTTCGGAACACTGTGGCCTTACACAAGCCACCTGGGTACTCTCCC